>NC_048591.1:32880660-33180660 GCF_013265735.2 Oncorhynchus mykiss
AAGAGAAGATAAAGCAGTAGACTGGGTAGAGGAGCATGGTAAATGAGAAACAGACAGAGAAAAGAGAAGATAAAGCAGTAGACTGGGTAGAGGAGCATGGTAAATGAGAAACACAGAGAAAAGAGAAGATGAAGCAGTAGACTGGGTAGAGGAGCATGGTAAATGAGAAACAGACAGAGAAAAGAGAAGATAAAGCAGTAGACTGGGTAGAGGAGCATGGTAAATGAGAAACACAGAGAAAAGAGAAGATGAAGCAGTAGACTGGGTAGAGGAGCATGGTAAATGAGAAACACAGAGAAAAGAGAAGAAAGCACTAGACTGGGTAGAGGAGCATGGTAAATGAGAAACACAGAGAAAATGAAAGCAAATAGAGACAAGGTCAGAGATTGAGAGGTTGAAAGACAAAAATATTCAATGAGGACACTAAACTATTGGAAGTTTATCAGTGCTGAAATGTTATATTCATCATTAATTCCCCCAAATACATCTTCTTGACCATGAATATCAAAGGAGTAATTTCTTTCTCAAGGCGTCCGTCCGACACAACACTGAGGTTAGACACGCTCTCTTGCTCGCCATTTCCTTAGCACTCGAGCGGCTAATATGCAGGCAGATTAAGCAGTCACATAACGCTAAAGAACAGCCTCTCTCTCTGCCTGTAGTCATTACAACAGTTCTCCTTCATTGACCTATCCAACTAATTTGTCATCAATTAAAGGTTAATTAAAGGTTAATTGATGGCAATTTAGTGTTAAGGCAATGAAGAGGGCAATATGGGATTGTCGGTAAGGAAGGGAGGCCTAGCAAGCTATTATCTCTCAGCCAATCACCTGCCGCCAACCGCGCATTGCAACAAATCAGGAGTAGCTAAATCATTGTGTCGTGTTTCTCGCACCACAGCAACCCAACAGCCATTTTGTGTTCATGCCAAAAGGTTGAGAGCTCAACTAACTACTGCTGACCGCAGGTTGGCCATAATCCCCTTGTCATGAGAGAGGAGGTCAAAGGCCCCAGCTACCAGTAAGACATGATCACATTATATTACTGTATGGTATTACATCACTCTAGGCAGATTTTCTCTACTGTTAGTCTTGGGCCAGATTATAGCGTGTGTGTGCAAGCGAAATGAGGCTGTGGATCTGTTCATACATCACTCAGGACAGACGCAGAGTGGGCAAGGAGTGTGACAGAGACAAAGTGTGTTTGCATATGTGGAGACTGGATTTTGTTTGGGTGTAAATGGGCATGCTATGATACATGTCAAAATGAGCTTGGGATGTGCTTGTGTACGTACGTCATGTCCATGTATATTACTGAACAGTGTGTGTCAATGAATATCGATAAATAAGAGAGCGTAGCCTACATTAGTAGGTAGCCATGTGTATGTCTATATGTATTCATGTATGAATACATACGAGTGTACCAGTGGTTTCAACACCCTCAACTTGGCCGGGAGCATTTTTTTTTTATAGATGGGAATTTTTTTTAGTGGGTAGATCAGTTTTAGTATTGCAGATAGACTGTAGCTTCCAATGTAATAGTCTACATCGCTTCCAATCCCCCCATATATTTTTTTGCAAAAAAAAATTATGACATTATATATATTTCCTTTATTACTCTACCACCCAGGCCAAGGGTATTAGATGAAGTCTATTTATACAGAAACCTACAGTGAGCAAGGCTCAATCAGCACTCTGCAGAGCTCACCTCCTGCACAGAGAAGCAGGCAGCGCTGGGTAGAGGAGCCAAGCACAGTGTATGTATGTATTAGCATTACATAACAGTCAGCCTCCACACCCGAGAGACCCTTTAAGAAACCCCTAGCCCAATAAAACCCTGGTTTGAGGTAGGAGCCGAATCCCCATCCCTAATTGCAATATTTATGTCCTCTGCTACATTTCTCATTCTGGAATTTCAATCGATCAGGCTGGCCAGCTGAAGCTTCAGCCTCAGAATTTTAGTTCCAAAGAAGTGTGTCTGGCAGGCCTTAGGAAAATACTAGACCTGCCATTAAAGACAAAGAAATTAGGTGAGCCACGGAGGAGAAAGGGGGCTCTGGAAAACAGATTAAGACACAAGACCGAGGGGAAAACTTTTTTGCCTGTTACACTTACTAGGTCAGCCTTTCTGTTAGTAAAGGGGGAAAGAGGGGAATGGAGGCGGGAGAGATAGAGGGAGGGAGAGAACAAGAAAGAGAGAAAAGTAAGATAATGAAAACCAGATATGCATTTCTAAACCTGAAGGTCTGACACAAAATTGTGCCTTTTCGAACTTTATCTGCAACGTTATATTATTTTGTACGACTACAGCGGTTTCCCCTATCCAGCTGTACAGAGAGGTATCGCTCCAGGGGCAACACAATGGAATATAACGTTGCGGATAAAGTTCGCAATTAAAATGTCATGTGTACAAAATCTAAAAAGATCTGCATCACTATACTTATAGCTTTGCAGTTTCGAAAAGGAAGTATTTGGGTGTTTTTGCAGCCTTTGTTCATGTTTATCTGTGGCCCCCATATTGCAGAACTAGCAACGAGGAAGTGTATCACGAGTTGGGGTAAGTTTCTCAAAACCAGGTGAAATTACAAAACAAATTGTCTAGACCCCTATAACAAACATTTTAGATTTAGATTTAGATTAAAAAAAACGTATCCTTTAACAGATGTAGTTTAAAATGTCCTTTCTCTCTCTCTCTCTCTCTCTCTCTGCAGAATGGCTCTGAATTAAACGGAACCCAGAGCACTATGTAAATTAGAGGAGAAGATCACTGGCAACGGATCTCTGGGTGCACATTGGATCTACTGTAGCGTGACGACACAAATAAGCAGCATCGCCTTCTCCATTCAAGTAAAAAGCAAAGCCCAGGGAAAGTGGAGAGATCAAAGTCATGGAAATCTCTCTCTGCACAAAACAGCCTATCTACACAGTATACAAATAACCTGCCAAGAGAACCAGGGAGCCTGTCTCAACAGCTACGAGTAGCGGTCTCTCTTTAAAAAAAGATTACAACAATTGTTCTGTGCCGGACTACATTTTTGGGGGCTTTTCCCGCCCTCCCCGGACCCAGAGGAGAAAATTCACCAAAGACTTTCACCCATGGCCTGTATCCATCTGCTGGATGTATCCAAGTCCTGGCCCTGGACTTGATGGAAGAGTGAGAGGCCAAACACTGGAATCAAACACTCCCTATAAACTCCCTGGAATCAAACACTCCCTATAAACTCCCTGGAATCAAACACTCCCTATAAACTCCCTGGAATCAAACACTCCCTATAAACTCCCTGGAATCAAACACTCCCTATAAACTCCCTGGAATCAAACACTCCCTATAAACTCCCTGGAATCAAACACTCCCTATAAACTCCCTGGAACCAAACACTCCCTATAAACTCCCTGGAACCAAACACTCCCTATAAACTCCCTGGAACCAAACACTCCCTATAAACTCCCTGGAACCAAACACTACCTATAAACTCCCTGGAACCAAACACTACCTATAAACTCCCTGGAACCAAACACTACCTATAAACTCCCTGGAATCAAACACTACCTATAAACTCCCTGGAATCAAAAGCAGAGGCATCCAAAGGTACAGCACACAGCCTTGCGCTAATCTACTGTCTTAAAATACTTACTTACAGTCTTAGTTTATCCTTGAGAGAGGAGGGAGAGATATATTCTGACAAGGTGAGGATTAAAAGGGGGTTTAGATGATTGTTTGGAAAGAAACCCGCAACCCACCTTAATAACCTTCCTTTAAACCCTGAAGCCCAAAGCCAAAACACCTAAAAATTTGCTCCAGCTGGCCTAGCCAACACAATTAGCATTAGCGCCAAGAGTATCTGCAGGAGCTGCACTAGTTCTCTGTTTTATGAACTCTGTGCTGGAGAGACAGGTGGAGAATGTACAGATAAAGGTGTGTCAGTAAGTGAGAAGCACACCAAAGCACTTTGGCCCAGTTTTTAGTGCTAGAAGGAACCATAGTCCGAGCTAACAGAAGTCAAGTACCTACTGGAGATGTGGGAAAGGGGACACCTAAGTCAGTTGCACAACTGAACGCATTCAATCGAATTGTGTCTCCCACATTTAACCCAACCCCTCCCTCTGTTAGATACGTTTTCACTGGCAGCAGCGCTGGCCAATCAGTTGTGACACCCGTTTCAGGCCGGCTCTCTCCCTTCCCCATTGCTTATCCCATGGGAATGGTGTGAAGATCACATCCCCAGGCGGATAATTACCCTGTCAGGGTGACTGAGAGAACCCATATGGTCGTGGATCACTCCAAGAGAGAGAGGAGAGAGGGGAGAGAGAGAAGGCACTCAGAGAGAGTGGAACGGGATAGCTGGAGGAGGCCTAACTACTTCAATTATTTCTTTACTTTATCTGCTATCATTCATTCTTCCTTCCTGGTCATCTATCCTATCTGAGCAGCGTCAGCAATTCTCTCCACAACCTCTCTCTTATTTTGTACTCTTCTCTCCTTCCTCCCTCTCTAGGGAGATGTGCTGATCCGGAGTGGCCTGGCTGTCGTCTCTGTCTGTCGGGTTGTCGCGGTGACTTGTCGGCCATCACCCTGTGCCCACCGGTTGGCTGATTAATGGGTTAGCGGCGGTCAGGGAGTATTCCTCTGCCCCTCTGTCAATACACCGTGGTACCACCTCATACATCATCATGCCCATGGCGGACGCACACACACACACTTATCCTTGTCTGCAGGACACCATCCCCATCAAATCACCAGCTCTAGCTGAATCCCCATCCCCACTGAATCCCCATCCCCAGCTGAATCCCCATCCCCAGCTGAATCCCCATCCCCAGCTGAATCCCCATCCCCACTGAATCCCCATCCCCACTGAATCCCCATCTCCAGCTGAATCCCCATCCCCAGCTGAATCCCCATCCCCAGCTGAATCCCCATCCCCAGCTGAATCCCCATCTCCAGCTGAATCCCCATCCCCAGCTGAATCCCCATCCCCAGCTGAATCCCCATCCCCAGCTGAATCCCCATCTCCAGCTGAATCCCCATCTCCAGCTGAATCCCCATCCCCAGCTGAATCCCCATCCCCAGCTGAATCCCCATCTCCAGCTGAATCCCCATCCCCAGCTGAATCCCCATCCCCAGCTGAATCCCCATCCCCAGCTGAATCCCCATCCCCAGCTGAATCCCCATCCCCAGCTGAATCCCCATCCCCAGCTGAATCCCCATCTCCAGCTGAATCCCCATCCCCAGCTGAATCCCCATCCCCAGCTGAATCCCCATCTCCAGCTGAATCCCCATCTCCAGCTGAATCCCCATCTCCAGCTGAATCCCCATTTCCAGCTGAATCCCCATCTCCAGCTGAATCCCCATCTCCAGCTGAATCCCCATCTCCAGCTGAATCCCCATCCCCAGCTGAATCCCCATCCCCAGCTGAATCCCCATCTCCAGCTGAATCCCCATCTCCAGCTGAATCCCCATCTCCAGCTGAATCCCCAGACCCAGCTGAATCCCCAGCCCCACTGAATCCCCAGCCCCACTGAATCCCCAGCCCCACTGAATCCCCAGCTCCAGCTGAAGGTTAGCGTTAGCTTAACCCTCTGATTAGCCCAGTTTAACCCTCTCACCAGGAGTTATCATTGAACTTTTCCATTCTTCAACCCTCTCATCTGAGGTCAGCATTTAACCTAGCTAAGTTAACCTAACTTAGCAGGCACACTTGAGCAGCGTTTTTCTTTCTGGTCCTGATGAGAAAAAAACAAAATGCCGGTGGGAGGTTCACTTTCACACTGTTCATCCAATCCAGTAAATGTGGAGGAGGAGTTAAGATAGTGGTGTCAACTTGTTGACATCCAAAAGAAAAAGTCAGGCTCTCTTTTCATTTCCCTTGAAAACCGGATGCATCCTCTTGTTAAATGACCACGCTGAGGGAAAGATTAGTATGTGATCTCACCATCCTCACTATTCACCCTGGATCAATTATATGACATTAACACTAATACTATCCTTGGCTTGAACATTCTCTTAGCCATGCAGTGTTCAAGGCTTTTAACTGCAGCCGTGGCCCATGGTCCCCAATCATCATCCAATCCAGAGCTGGTCACATAAGTGCCGGAACCAATCAGGTGTTTCATAACACCTGTTGAAGAGTACTTACCACTCCGATGCCTTCGAAAGCAAAGATGGCTGTTCCGAAGAAGAAGGGGAACTTGCCCAAGGGGGAAGTGAGAGGGAGACGATGAAGGTCCCCAAAATCCTGTCAGAGAGGGGCGACAGCAGACAGAGAAGCAAGCGTTTAGGAAAACAGGGACAACGACAGTCTGTCAGAGGAGCTACTCCCATAAGGGCCTATAGAACAGAATCAACTTTCTCATCACTGCCAAGGACACAAGAGACACTGGCTCAGAGACACAGTGAAGAGAGGGCAAGATTTCCCCTGACTCACAGATAAAACCGAGTGAGACAGCGAGAGGGAACAGAGAAAAAGAAGAATCCCAGGCACAGAGTGGAAGGAATGAAAGAAAGGACAGTAAGAGAGTTCATGACACATTAGGCAGAGACTAAGAGACCGAACAGAAAGAGAGGGAGGAGAAATGGAGTTAGGTTAATGGGTTGACGGCTAGGTGACCTAAAGGTGAATTAGGGATGCAGTGTTGTGTTCCCCTGTGGACGCGTGTCGTCTACCGCGTCACACAGAGACGCCCAGCGACTGACAGGGGTCCTAATGAATCTATTTAAAGCATAATTCAGTTGGTGATTGATGAGGGCTGTTCACAAGGGCACCTAGACCACTGCCCGGAACACTGCCCAGCCACCCACCCACACAGCTGAGGGATGAGCTGTGCCACACACACTCGCAGATACACAACCCTGGCTGGCACAACCTTCTGTGGGAAATCTAAAACAGCAATCAACGCTGGATTACACGACACGTCAGGAACACTTACATCTGATGTCAATCTGCTCCAAAATGCCTAATTGTATTCTTAGAATGACCTTGGGAACAGTCCAAGTAGACAAGCTTTGTAGTGCTGAGCATGCTTTTTGAAATCGGTTCGGTTTTGGTTCTATTAAAACAATCACAGTTTTTACACATTAAATGCACTGTGTGGGTTGAACGTTGTAAGACTGAATAAAACAATTAATAAAAGTCCCAAGATGGTAGTCATAGCCGCAGGTGGTAGTTTGGGGGGGAAGGGGGAGTGAACAGGCGACTCCAGGATGCTGGCCTTCAAGGCAGAGTGGCAAAGCAAAAGCCATATCTCAGACTACCAATAAAATGAAAAGATTAAGATGGGCAAAAGAACACAGACACCGGACAGAGGAATTCTGCCAGAATGCCAGCATCCCGGAGTCGCTTCTTCACCGTTGACCTTGAGACTGGTGTTTTGCAAGTACTATTTAATGAAGCTGACAGCTGAGGACTTGTGAGGAGTCTGTTTCTCAAACTGGACAGTAATGTACTTGTCCTCTTGCTCAGTTGTGCAACGGGGCCTCCCACTCCTCTGTCTATTCTGGTTAGAGACAGTTTGTGCTGTTCTGTGAAGGGAGTAGTACACAGCGTTGTACGAGATCTTCAGTTTCTTGGCAATTTCTCGCATGGAATAGCCTTCATTTCTCAGAACAGAAGAAATGTGTTATTTGTTTCTGGCCATTTTGAGCCTGTTCAATGGAACCCACAAATGCTGATGCTCCAGATACTCAGCTAGTCTAAGGACCAATTGTATTGCTTCTTTAAAGGCAGCACAACAGTTTTCAGCTGTGCTAACATAATTGCAAAAGGGCTTTCTAATGATCAATTAGCCTTTTAAAATTATAAACTTGGATTAGCTAACACAACGTGCCATTGGAACACATGGCCTCTGTACGTCTATGCAGATATTCCAT
This sequence comes from Oncorhynchus mykiss, assembly GCF_013265735.2. Classification (NCBI taxonomy): domain Eukaryota; kingdom Metazoa; phylum Chordata; class Actinopteri; order Salmoniformes; family Salmonidae; genus Oncorhynchus; species Oncorhynchus mykiss. Next base: position 32,888,524 of record NC_048591.1, read on the forward strand.
TAAACAAATCTGCCATTTCCAGCTACAATAGTCATTTACAACATTAACAATGTCAACACTGTATTTCGGATCAATTTGATGTTATTTTAATGAACACAAAACTTCTAAGTGACCCCAAACTTTTGAATGGTAGAGTATTTATTTTTATCAGCATTTTTTCAGGGTGTACTTTTCACTTAGGTCATGTATTTTCAGATACGCAAAGCAACTGCTTTCTATCCCTCTCCGTCATGGGGTTCTCTCTTCCCTCAGTTTCCGTGTCTGCGCCGCACAGACTGGACAAGTTTAAGCGGACACGCAATGGATTATGGTTATTAATTACCACGATATCTGCGCTAAACTACAGTACCACTCAAAGGTTGACACACCTACCCCTTCAAGGGTTTTTCTTTACTTCTACCATTTTCTACATTGTAGAATAATAGTGAAGACATCAAACCTATGATATAACACATACGTAATCATTTAGTAACCAAAAAAAGTGTTAAACAAATCAAAATTATATGAGATTCTTCAAAGTATTCACCCTTTGCATTGACGACAGCTTTACACACTCTTGGTATTCTCACTGCATTCTGCAGTGATATGCCATCCCATCTGGTTTGCACTTAGTAGGACTATCATTTGTTTTTCAGCAGGACAATGACCCAACACCTCCAGACTGTGTAAGGGCTATTTGACGAAGAAGGAGAGTGATGGAGTGCTGCATCAGATGACCTTGACTCCACATTCACCGACCTGAACCCAATTGAGATGGTTTGGGATGAGTTGGACCGCAGATTGAAAGAAAAGCAGCCAACAAGTGCTCAGCATACAGTTGAAGTCAGAAGTTTACACTCTCTTTGGTTGGAGTTATTAAAACTAATTTTTCAACCACTCCACAAATGTATTGTTAACAAACTATAGTTTTGGCAAGTCGGTCAGGACATCTACTTTGTGCATGACACAAGTTATTTTTCCACCAACTGCTTGTAGACTGATTACTTCACTTAACTTCTTTGGGATTAGGGGGCAGTATTTTCACGTCTGGATGAAAAGCGTGTCCAAAGTAAACTGCCTGCTACTCAGGCCCAGAAGCTAAGATATGCATATTATTAGTAGATTTGGATAGAAAACACTGAAGTTTCTAAAACTGTTTGAATGATGTCTGCAAGTATAACATAACTTATTTGGCAGGCGAAACCCCAAGGACAAACAAAACAAAAAATGTTGAGGTCACTCTCTTTTCAATGGGTTTTCATTGGGAATCCAGATTTCTAAGGGACTTGCTTGCAGTTCCTATCGCTTCCACTGGATGTCAACAGTCAGAAATTGGTTGAGGTTTTTCCTTTGAGAAATGAAGAAACAGCACTGTTCAGAACGAGGGTAGAGAAAAGTGTACTGTTTGTTAGAGGCGCGTGACCTGAAAGCCTGCTACACTTTGTTTTCCTCCGGTATTGAACGCAGTTTATCCCGTGTAAAATTGAATAGTTTATTTACGTAAAAAAATACCGAAAGTTGTATTAGGAAAGTTGTTTGAAATGTTTGGACAAAGATTACAGGTAATTTATGAGATATTTTGTAGTCGTGTTGCGCGAGTTGGAACCAGTGTTTTTCTGGATCAAGCGCGCCAAATAAATTGATATTTTGGATATATATATATATATATATATATATATATATATGACGGAATTAATCGAACAAAAGGACCATTTGTGATGTTTATGGGACATATTGGAGTGCCATGAGAAGAAGCTCGTCAAAGGTAAGGCATGAATTATATCTTTATTTCTGCGTTTTGTGTCGTGCCTGGCGGGTTGAAATATGATTGTCTGTGTTTGTTTGCTGGGGTGCTGTCCTCAGATAATAGCATTGTTTGCTTTTGCCGTAAAGCCTTTTTGAAATATGACACGTTGGCTGGATTAACAACAAGTGTATCTTTAATTTGGTGTATTGCATGTGTGATTTCATGAAAGTTAAATTTTTATAGTAATTCATTTGAATTTGGCACTCTGCATTTTCACTGGATGTTGGCCAGGTGGGAGGCTACTGTCCCACCTATCCCAAAGAAGTTAAGGACATCAAAGTCAAGGTATTGGAGTGGCCATCACAAAGCCCTGACCTCAATCCCATAAAAAATGTGTGGGCAGAACTGAAAATGCGTGTGCGAGCAAGGAGGCCTACAAACCTGACTCTGTTAGGAGGAATGGGCCAAAATTCCTACAACTTTTTGTGGGAAGCTTGTGGAAGGCTACCCAAAACGTTTGACCCAAGTTAAATAATTTAAAGGCAAAGCTACTAAATACTAATTGAGTGTATGTAAACTTCTGACCCACTGGGAATGTGAAGAAATAAAAGCTGAAATAAATAATTATTTCTACTATTATTCTGATATTTCACATTCTTAAAATAAAATGGTGATCCTAACTGACATAAAACAGGGAATATTTACTAGGATTAAATGTCAGGAATTGTGAAAAACTGAGTTTAAATGTATTTGACTAAGGTGTATGTAAACTTCTGACTTCAACTGTATGTGGGAACTGTTGGAAAAGCATTCCAGGTGAAGCTGGTTGAGAGAATGCCAAGAGTGTGTAAACCTGTCATCAAGGCAAAGGGTGGCTACTTTGAAGAAACTAAAATATATTTTGATTTGTTTAAAACTTTTTTGGTTACTACATGATTCCATATGTTTTGTTTCATAGTTTTGATGTCTTCAATATTATTCTACAATGTAGAATATTGTTTAAAAAAATAATAATTTGAATGTGTGGGTGTCCCTAATCTTTTGACTGGTATTCTATGTAAAATATTGGCCTGCTGGAAACTACAACTCTCTACTACATCACACGGTTCAGGCTTGATCTGATTTACATTACCGGTCTAAAGTTTTAGAACAATAAAAACTGCAAAAATGTGGGTGAAATGTAAGCAGTTCAAGTCCAGTGAATAACCTGAAATGGTTCAAATGTAAGCGGTAGACTGTAAGCGGTAGACTGTAAGCGGTAGACTGTAAGCGGTAGACTGTAAGCGGTAGACTGCCAGAGGTTAAAAAAAAGTTTACCAATAACTGAAAAATAATTTACATTTCAGAGTTGTAAAAAAAAAGCTATTTTTCAGGGAACAAATATTGGGTTAACAACTTACAGCTGTTCTGCAGCAATGGAAGTAAATTAAGCCTTGAAAGTTGGTGCTAACAATTCCTACAGGTGTCCCAATTTGTGTTGATTACTCTGTCTGTATTAAAGCAGTGTTGGAACAGACTGTTACTACACCCTCTTAAGCATTATTTGGACAGTATTGTACTGCAATAAGTAGTATATTGCTATCATAATGGCACGAAAAAAAGCAATTAACAAAGGAAGCCAGACAGACCATAATAACCCTTAAAAGTGTAGGTCTTTCCTTTAGAGAAATTGCAAAGAAAGCCATGGTGTCAGTGAGTACAGTTTCCTACATCATCAAAAGGCACTTGGAAACTGGAGGGAACTCTGACAGGAAGAGGTCTGACAGACCTAAAGCCAAAACAGAATCAGAAGACAAGTTTCTGAGAGTCAACAGCTTGCGTGATAGCCAGCTCACAGGGCAACAGCTTCAAGCACAACTTAATACTGGTCGAAGTAAACGAGTCTGTTTCATCCTGCGTGAAAGAGAATACCGGTCTAAAGTTTTAACAAGCTGCAGGTTTGACAGGTCGAGTGGCAGTAGGAAAGCCATTGCTAAAATGGCAAAATAAGAGAGGCTTGCCTGGGCCATGAAGCACCACCAGTGGACTACAGAAGACTTGTGTCTTAAGTCTTATGAATCAAAATGTGAAATCGTCGGTTCATCACGCAGGGTTTTTGTACACCAGCGAGTAGGTAAAAGGATGGTTCCTCAGTGTGTGACACCAAAGGTCAAACACGGAGGAGGATGTCTCGGGCTCTTTTGCTGGATTCAGAGTCGGCGACTTGCACAGAGTGAGTGACACCCTGAACCAAAATGGCTACCACAGCATTTTGCAGCGCCATGCAATACCCTCTGGTGTATTGGTCAAGGGTTTATCCTAAAGCAAGATAATGACCCAAAACATACCTCAGAACTACCTTGGAAGAAAATAAGACGGTAGGCTTCAAATCATGGAATGGCCAGCACAGTCTCCAGACAAACCCCATTGAGCTGGTTTGGGATGAACTGGGCACAAGGGTAAAAGCAAAGCAACCTACAACACTTTGTGGGAACTTCTGCAACAGTGTTAGGAAGAACTTTCCGAACAGTATTTGATTTCCATTGTAGAAAGAATGGCACAAGTCTGTTCGGCTGATATGTCTGCCCAAGCTGGCTACCTTTGATGAGTCAAAAATGTAGATTACATTTTGTTGAACAAAAGGATTCCATGATTTATTTTTTGTCTCCAATTGTTTACACTGTTGTCTCCAACAACAGTGTAAACAACATGCTTACCGTCGTGATGTACTGGAAGATGATGATGACCCTGACAGCCACAACAACAGTGTAAACAACATGCTTACCGTCGTGATGCACTGGAAGATGATGATGACCCTGACAGCCACAACAACAGTGTAAACAACAACAGTGTAAACAACATGCTTACCGTCGTGATGTACTGGAAGATGATGACCCTGACAGCCACAACAACAGTGTAAACAACAACAGTGTAAACAACATGCTTACCGTCGTGATGTACTGGAAGATGATGACCCTGACAGCCACAACAGTGTAAACAACAACAGTGTAAACAACATGCTTAGCGTCGTGATGTACTGGAAGATGATGATGACCCTGACAGCCACAACAGTGTAAACAACAACAGTGTAAACAACATGCTTAGCGTCGTGATGTACTGGAAGATGATGACCCTGACAGCCACAACAGTGTAAACAACAACAGTGTAAACAACATGCTTAGCGTCGTGATGTACTGGAAGATGATGACACTGACAGCCACAACAGTGTAAACAACAGTGTAAACAACATGCTTACCGTCGTGATGTACTGGAAGATGATGACCCTGACAGCCACAACAGTGTAAACAACATGCTTACCGTCGTGATGTACTGGAAGATGATGATGACCCTGACAGCCACAACAACAGTATAAACAACAACAGTGTAAACAACATGCTTACCGTCGTGATGCACTGGAAGATGATGATGACCCTGACAGCCACAACAACAGTATAAACAACAACAGTGTAAACAACATGCTTACCGTCGTGATGTACTGGAAGATGATGATGACCCTGACAGTCACAACAACAGTGTAAACAACATGCTTACCGTCGTGATGCACTGGAAGATGATGATGACCCTGACAGCCACAACAACAGTGTAAACAACATGCTTACCGTCGTGATGTACTGGAAGATGATGATGACCCTGACAGTCACAACAACAGTGTAAACAACATGCTTACCGTCGTGATGTGCTGGAAGATGATGATGACCCTGACAGCCACAACAACAGTGTAAACAACATGCTTACCGTCGTGATGTACTGGAAGATGATGATGACCCTGACAGCCACAACAACAGTGTAAACAACATGCTTACCGTCGTGATGCACTGGAAGATGATGATGACCCTGACAGCCACAACAACAGTGTAAACAACAAGTGTAAACAACATGCTTACCGTCGTGATGCACTGGAAGATGATGATGACCCTGACAGCCACAACAACAGTGTAAACAACATGCTTACGGTCGTGATGCACTGGAAGATGATGATGACCCTGACAGCCACAACAACAGTGTAAACAACAAGTGTAAACAACATGCTTACCGTCGTGATGTGCTGGAAGATGATGACCCTGACAGTCACAACAACAGTGTAAACAACATGCTTACCGTTGTGATGTACTGGAAGATGATGATGACCCTGACAGCCACAACAACAGTGTAAACAACATGCTTACCGTTGTGATGTACTGGAAGATGATGATGACCCTGACAGCCACAACAACAGTGTAAACAACAACAGTGTAAACAACATGCTTACCGTCGTGATGTACTGGAAGATGATGATGACGCTGACGGCCATGCAGACGTTGGCCAGCAACGACAGGACGGCCATGTTCTTCAGGTCCTTCATGAACACCAGCAGGATGAGGAAGGGCAGGAAGAAGAGCATGTAAAGACGCAGATCCAGTGCCCAGGGCTCAGAGGGCACCATGGTTGGTAGAGGGACTGGGGCTGGCACCATGGAGGTGTTGGCGAATGACAGGGATTCAGCTGCCAGGGTGATGTTTACACCTTGGTATCCCTCAACGACCTAGAGAGGAAGGAATGGATACACACAGGTGCACACACACACACACACACACACACACACGCGCACGCATGCATGCACACATCCACACACACACCCCCACACAAAAAGGTGTGATTAATGGTCGTCTGTTCATGAGTGAAACTCACCCCATCACCCTGCCAACCTTCAGGAATGAACCTTCCGATAGACTTTCAGATAGAGATCCCACTAAATCTACAGACTGCAATTAAGGCTACTGCATGTTCTCTCCTTGCCAGAGAAAAACAATGTAGGAGCTTATCATGGAAGCAAAGAAGTGGATTGGCCTCGTGCTTGTCGATAAGTGAAGTGGATTGGCCTCTTGCTTGTCGATAAGCAGCTCTCCCGCTTCTATCAACAACAAAAGCTTTTCCCAGAGAGAAACTATCAGAAAACTTTCAGGGATTAATGAATATTCAACACGACACCAGGGAGTGGACTAGAAATGGGAGGGGGTAGAGGAGGAGGGGGGGGGCTCCAAATTATATCCCCATGATTCCATCTTTTCCCACAGCTCAGACAGGTTAGAAAAATCAGGGTTTCATTCAATTAGACTGTCTGCTATTACATTTTAGTCATTTAGCAGACACTCTTATCCAGAGCGACTTAAGAGTAGCAATTAGCGTTAAGTGCCTTGCTCAAGGGCACATGAACAGATCTTTCACCTAGTCGGTCGGGGGATTCAAACCAGCAACCTTTCGGTTACTAGTCCAACACTCTTAACCGCTAGTCTCCCAGTCCCAGAGGTGGAGGGCAACGAATGCATGGAGAGAAATGGTGCTACCTGGAAATACGGTGTGTAGTTTGTTCACCCATTAACTCATTTATAATTATCATAAGTTACTCACTCACCACCATAAAAACAGGTTCTCAATTGATGACCTTGCTTTAAAGAATGATTAAATAAATCTAACTAAAAAGTCCTTATTAATTCATCATATCACCCCCATTCACCACATTCTTCAGTCACTAATGGGAATACTGTAGCGATCCATCTACATAGCTACTCCACGACACCCATAAACCATCAGCAGTATGAGCATTAAAAAAGAATTCAGACCCCTTCAATTTTTCCACATTTTGTTACATTACAGCCTTATTGTAAAATGTGTGATTTTCTTTATTCCTCAATCTTCAAAACACAATGCCCCATAATGACAGGCAATGCCTTCAACCTTATGGCTTGGTTTTTGCTCTGACATGCACTGTCAACTGTGAGACCTTAATAAACAGTGGTGTGCCTTTCCAAATCATGTCCAATCCATTGAATCTACAATCAAGTTGTAGAAACAGCTCAAGAATGATCAATGGAAACAGGATTCACCTGAGCTCAATTTCAAGTCTCAGAGCAAAGGGTCTGAATATTTATGTAAAGAAGGTAATTCTGTTCCTAATTTTTAATACAATACAATTTTAATACAAATATCTAAAAACTAATCTAAAATATAATTTAATCAATTTTAGAAAAAGGCTGTAACGTAACAAAATGTGGAAAAACTCAAGGGGTCTGAATACTTTCCGAATGCACTCTATGCTAGCTGTTGTCATACAATGAACACATACAGAGTAGAGGTCGACCGATTATGATTTTTCAACGCCGATACCAATACCGATTATTGGAGGGCCAAAAAAGCCGATACCGGTTAAATCGGACGATTTTTTTTGATTATTTAAAGTTTGTAATAATGACAATTACAACAAAACTGAATGAACACTTATTTTAACTTAATATAATACATCAATAAATTACATTTAGCCTCAAATAAATAATGAAACATGTTCAATTTGGTTTAAATAATGCAAAAACAAAGAGAGTAAAAGAGAAGAAAGTAAAAGTGCAATATGTGCTATGTAAGTTCCTTGCTCAGAACATGAGACCATATGAAAGCTGGTGGTTCCTTTTAACATGAGTCTTCAATATTCCCAGGTAAGAAGTTTTAGGTTGTAGTAATTATTGGAATTATAGGACTATTTTCCTCTATACCATTTGTACTTCCTTAACCTTTGACTATTGGATGTTCTTATAGGCACTTTAGTATTGCCAGTGTAACAGTTTAGCTTCCGTCCCTCTCCTCGCTCCTACCTGGGCTCAAACCATCAACACAACGACAACAGCCACCATCGAAGCAGCGTTACCCATGCAGAGCAAGGGAAAGAACCACAGGCTCAGAGCGAGTGACGTTTGAAACGCTATTAGTGCACGCTAACTAGCCAGCCATTTCACTTCGGTTACACCAGCCTCATCTCGGGAGTTGATAGGCTTGAAGTCATAAACAGCGCAATGCTTGACGCACAATGAAGAGCTGCTAGCAAAACACATGAAAGTGCTGTTTGAATGAATGTTTACGAGCCTAACACCGCTCAGTCAGATACTTGAATGCTTATTCAGATTATATGCAACGAAGGATACGCTAGATAATATCTAGTAATATCAATCATGTGTAGTTAACTAGTGATTATGATTGATTTATTGTTTTTTATAAAGCTAAGTTTAATGGTATAGCTAGCAACTTACCTTGGCTTACTGCATTCGCGTAACAGGCAGTCTCCTTGTGGAGTGCAACGAGAGAGAGGCAGGTCGTTATTGCGTTGGACTAGTTAACTGTAAGATTGGATCCCCGAGCTGACAATAATAAAATAGGCAAAATTGGCATCCAAAAATACCGATTTCCCATTGTTACGAATACTTGAAATCGGCCCTAATTAAATCGGCCATTCCGAATAATTGGCCGACCTCTAATACAGAGATGGGTATGTACAGGTAAGTGCCAAAATAAAGGAAACACTTAAATGAGAGACACAAGAGAGCAAGAGGTGAAGCGAGATGTTTTACTCAGCTGGTCATCAAACTGAATTGCTAATTTGCTTTGAGAGGCTTATTTGATCGAATATAAGTTTTGTAATGGTTAGGTTGTTACGAACGCACTGATAAGTGAACGCACGTGGCATGTTGGCAACTTTGAAAAATGACTATCGGGAGTTGTGCCCGTTGTCATAGCGATCATGGATATAACCCGTTTGAGCATGAACATTGCCATTGAGGGCTTCCATCAATTTAAAGTAGGTGGGGATTCCAATGATTTGAGAGCAATCAGACAATGAAGTAGAAAATTGACTACTTGAAAATGGAGAAAGCGTCTGTGACAGCATGGGCAACACTATCAAGGCAATAATGGCACAGATACAAAGATGTATTTCCATTTTTAGAGCAATCACTGGAATATCTTGTCAATATAATAGACATGTATAATGCGTGTGTGTGTGTGAGTGAGAGTGTCTCAGTCACCAGATCTCAACCAAATTGAACACTTGTGGGCAATTCTGGAGTGGCACTTGAGACCGCATTTTTCATCAACACCAAATTATGGAATTTCTATGGACGAATGGTGTCGCATCCCTCCAACAGAGTTTCAGACACTTGCAGAATCTATGCCAAGGTGCATTGAAGCTGTTCTGGCTCATGGTGGCCCAATGCTCTATTAAGAGACTTTTTGTTGGCGTTACCTCTATGTTCTGCTGTAGGTTCAATGGCACAGCCCCGAGAGTGCATTTACTACAGTAATGTATGTCTGTTTGTATAAACTGTGGAGTAAACTGAATATCTACTATGTTTATGCATGTAAGCTTGTTTGTTGTGGATGCCAGGAAATAAATTATGCAAGAGAGAGAGAGAAAGAGAGAAGAGGGAGGGTAGAGAGGGAGGGGGGATAGAGAGCGACAAAGAGAGAGAAAAGATGTGTGGTATTGATTTCATATGATAGAGTAGTACAGGGCTTCCTTCCTAGCTCTAGACAACTAGCATTAAATAATGCACACAGATATAGCCTCACATAATCCCATAAGGAGGAATACTGCATCACATGAGCTCATAACTAAGCACCATAGAGAGATGGACACCAGTCCAGTTAGATACTACATATTGCACTTACATACACGTCCCAAAGAACTCCACTGAAATAGAGTGGGGCAAAAAAGTATTTAGTCAGACACCAATTGTGCAAGTTCTCCCACTTAAAAAGATGAGGCCTGTAATTTTCATCATACGTACACTTCAACTATGACAGACAAAATGAGGAGAAAAAAAATCTAGAAAATCATATTGTAGGATTTTTTATTAATTTATTTGCAAATTATGGTGGAAAATAAGTATTTGGTCAACAACAAAAGTTTATCAATACTTTGTTATATACCCTTTGTTGGCAATGACAGAGGTCAAACAATTTCTGTAAGTCTTCACACACTGTTGCTGGTATTTTGGCCCATTCCTCCATGCAGATCTCCTCTAGAGCAGTGATGTTTTGGGGCTGTTGCTGGGCAACACGGACTTTCAACTCCCTCCAAAGATTTTCTATGGGGTTGAGATCTGGAGACTGGCTAGGCCACTCCAGGACCTTGAAATGATTCTTACGAAGCCACTCCTTCGTTGCCCGGGCGGTGTGTTTGGGATCATTGTCATGCTGAAAGACCCAGCCACGTTTCATCTTCAATGCCCTTGCTGATGGAACGAGGTTTTCACTCAAAATCTCACAACACATGGCCCCATTCATTCTTTCCTTTAGACGGGTCAGTCATCCTGGTCCCTTTGCAGAAAAACAGCCCCAAAGCATGATGTTTCCACCCCCATGCTTCACAGTAGGTATGGTGTTCTTTGGATGCAACTCAGCATTCTTTGTCCTCCAAACACGACGAGTTGAGTTTTTACCAAAAAGTTATTTGACGGGCCTGGACATGTACTGGCTTAAGCAGGGGGACACAGGGGACACGTCTGGCACTGCAGGATTTGAGTCCCTGGCGGCGTAGTGTGTTACTGATGGTAGGCTTTGTTACTTTGGTCCCAGCTCTCTGCAGGTCATTCACTAGGTCCCCCCGTGTGGTTCTGGGATTTTTGCTCACCGTTCTTGTGATCATTTTGACCCCACGGGGTGAGATCTTGCGTGGAGCCCCAGATCGAGGGAGATTATCAGTGGTCTTGTATGTCTTCCATTTCCTAATAATTGCTCCCACAGTTGATTTCTTCAAACCAAGCTGCTTACCTATTGCAGATTCAGTCTTCCCAGCCTGGTGCAGGTCTACAATTTTGTTTCTGGTGTCCTTTGACAGCTCTTTGGTCTTGGCCATAGTGGAGTTTGGAGTGTGACTGTTTGAGGTTGTGGACAGGTGTCTTTTATACTGATAACAAGTTCAAACAGGTGCCATTAATACAGGAGAACAGAGGAGCCACTTAAAGAAGAAGTTACAGGTCTGTGAGAGCCAGAAATCTTGCTTGTTTGTAGGTGACCAAATACTTATTTTCCACCATAATTTGCAAATAAATTCATTAAAAATCCTACAATGTGATTTTCTGTATTTTTTGCCCTCATTTTGTCTGTCATAGTTGAAGTGTACCTATGATGAAAATTACAGGCCTCTCATCTTTTTAAGTGGGAGAACTTGCGCAATTGGTGGCTGACTAAATACGTTTTTGCCCCACTGTATATCCAGTAACTATAATTTATTGAATATGGACAATGATAAAAAGATGAGTCCTCTATCTCTATGGCCGGTTGTTGACACACGTATCTGCCCTCTCATTGGCTAGAATGGTACCACCAGATCTTGCCTCCTCCCGCCTGCCTTCCATCTTTGAGGACATGTATTGCCATTGTTAAAGCGGTCACTGGAACATCTCGTCAATATAATAGAAAATCATTATTTTAATCAACAATTTTTTTGTAAATAAAGTACTATAATATAAACGACGTGGGCACACCTCTAGTATGGACCAATGGCTGTCCAGAATATGATCCTGGCTATGACATCAAGCTCTAAAAGAACAAAAGGTGGCATGGTGCACATTCCACCTCTGGCTAAATGGTCGCCATGGATAAAAACTGTGAAAATAAGAGTTTAGAGTTAATTTACAGGGGAAACAAAAAGGTATTAGAACCTAGTTTGGGAATAGAGTTGCATTGTGGGTACAACGGGCCAACCAACCAGTGTTATACAGATCATTAAAGCAATCTAAATATTGTATCAATTCCTCTGTTTACTTTTTCTAATTCAGAACAACTAGACACTCATATCTCATCTGCCATGTTTGAAAATTCTAAAGCTCTGGTGGCTTTGCCCCGTTCAACCCAACTGTTTGTTTAACTACCAATAGGATGCTTTGCTCAGCTTTTGACAAATACATTTTCTGTGCGTACTCCTATATGAGTGTAAACAATTAGTATATTGAGCCTAAACACACAGAGAGACCCGGGTCAGCAGTAAATGTTTTCTGATGAACTGAGATCACAGAGAGTACGTAGTACGGCAGTTCGCAGAAGGCCTAAGGATGCTACATGTTTGGACTGAGGAGTTGCAACCCAATAAATAAATAACTCTATTAGAAATAGAGAGAAATAGATTTTTAAAATGTTCCATCATAAAAGTGTTTAATAGTTTCAGGTCATTTGAATATAAGATTGTACCATACTTTATCACTCTGACAGTACAACTCCTGGCTATGTCCTACCAAATAATCACATTGGAGTTTTGAATTAAAGAGGCACTGCATGAAGTCTTTATCGTTGTCCATGTGGAAATGGTTGACTATCTATGCTAGTCCATAAGGAAGAGATCATCATCTAATCCAGTTTATAAATTGTGTGGGAGCAGGAGAGAGGAAGAAAGAGAGGCTGAAATAGTAAGGCAAGCAGAGAGCTCAGAGATGAAACACCACTAGCGTCTCCTAGGGAGCGTTGTGTGTCACTACAAGTCAAACATTCGAACAGCTCAAGAGTTGGGATGACAAGAGGTCATCCTCCAAACACACCATCTAATTAGACATCACCAAGCAACTGGGATTGATAGGTTAGGCAGCTCAGTTGAATATGGGTTATTGGTATCAGTGGTATACTGCCAATATACCATGGCTAAGGTTTGTTCTTAGGCATGATGCAATATTGGCCAAATATTGACCAATATACCAAATATTGTCCATATTTGGTCAATATTACGTTGTGCCTAAACCCAAAAAACCCAGAGTAGCGTATTGCAATTATAAACTGGTTACCAATGTCGTTAGAGCAGTAAAACGAAATGTTTTGTCATACACGTAGTATATGATCTATTATAAACTGGGTGGTTCAAGCGCTGAATGCTGATTGGCTAACATACCACGGGTATGACAAAACATTTATTTTTACTGCTCTAATTACATTGGTAACCAGTTTATAATAGCAATAAGGTACCTCAGAGGTTTGTGGTATATGGCCAATATACTACGGCTAAGGGTTGTGTCCAGGCACTCCGTTATGCGTAGTGCATAAGAACAGCCCTTAGCCGTGGTATATTGGCCATATACCACACCCACCATGCCTTATTGCTAAAGTATACCATGGCTGTCAGCCATTCAGGGCTCAAACAACCCAGTTAATAATACCAATTCAGTATCTGTACAGGATAGATTTGGTCAGTGACACATACTTGTGACACACCCATTGCTTTTGATAGATAGGAGTACAGAGACAATTCCAGTCGTTTGTTTGATTGGTAGGCTTTTAAGAACACGCCATATTGGTCTATATTTGATAGGTGGGTATACGGAGACTCAACACACATCTGTTTTTGATTGGTAGGCTTTTAAGAACACGCCATATTGGTCTATATTTGATAGGTGGGTATACGGAGACTCAACACACATCTGTTTTTGATTGGTAGGCTTTTAAGAACACGCCATATTGGTCTATATTTGATAGGTGGGTATACGGAGACTCAACACACATCTGTTTTTGATTGGTAGGCTTTTAAGAACAACACACTGGTCTGTATTCGATAGGTGGGAATAGAGCCTACCTGTTTTATATTCTCTGCCAGGAACACAAAGTATGCACTGCAGAATCCCAGCTGTGTCAACACCAGGAAGAAGTTGACCAGGTGCCTAGAACAGGACAGGAGGACATGACAGGGACAGATAAACATGTTAAAACAGCTCTTAAATATCTGGATGGCTTATACGATGTTAGAATACATAAATTCTGTTCTGTATTACCATTCTACTCTTTAATATTTTATTCTATGAGCATGAGGGCATTTTCACTGCTAGCAAGCCATTTTTATAATGTAGCAATAAAACCTAATCAGAATCCTGTCTTGACTCCTCTAGCCTGTCTCTAAATATGTTCCTCACTATAGCTGGTGATTAGCTGATCCAAAATGAATCCACATATCATATGTAAAACTCAGATATCTGGTGATTACACACTGATATTACCGCCGTTGTAGCCAGGTAGTACGTTACCGCCGTTGTAGCCAGGTAGTACGTTACCGCCGTTGTAGCCAGGTAGTACGTTACCGCCGTTGTAGCCAGGTAGTACGTTACCGCCGTTGTAGCCAGGTAGTACGTTACCGCCGTTGTAGCCAGGTAGTACGTTACCGCCGTTGTAGCCAGGTAGTACGTTACCGCCGTTGTAGCCAGGTAGTACGTTACCGCCGTTGTAGCCAGGAAGTACGTTACCGCCGTTGTAGCCAGGTAGTACGTTACCGCCGTTGTAGCCAGGTAGTACGTTACCGCCGTTGTAGCCAGGTAGTACGTTACCGCCGTTGTAGCCAGGTAGTACGTTACCGCCGTTGTAGCCAGGTAGTACGTTACCGCCGTTGTAGTCAGGTAGTACGTTACCGCCGTTGTAGCCAGGTAGTACGTTACCGCCGTTGTAGCCAGGTAGTACGTTACCGCCGTTGTAGCCAGGTAGTACGTTACCGCCGTTGTAATCAGGTAGTACGTTACCGCCGTTGTAGCCAGGTAGTACGTTACCGCCGTTGTAGCCAGGTAGTACGTTACCGCCGTTGTAATCAGGTAGTACGTTACCGCCGTTGTAGCCAGGTAGTACGTTACCGCCGTTGTAGTCAGGTAGTACGTTACCGCCGTTGTAGCCAGGTAGTACGTTACCGCCGTTGTAATCAGGTAGTACGTTACCGCCGTTGTAGTCAGGTAGTACGTTACCGCCGTTGTAGCCAGGTAGTACGTTACCGCCGTTGTAATCAGGTAGTACGTTACCGCCGTTGTAGCCAGGTAGTACGTTACCGCCGTTGTAATCAGGTAGTACGTTACCGCCGTTGTAATCAGGTAGTACGTTACCGCCATTGTAGCCAGGTAGTACGTTACCGCCGTTGTAGCCAGGTAGTACGTTACCTCCGTTGTAGCCAGGTAGTACGTTACCGCCGTTGTAATCAGGTAGTACGTTACCGCCGTTGTAGTCAGGTAGTACGTTACCGCCGTTGTAGTCAGGTAGTACGTTACCGCCGTTGTAGCCAGGTAGTACGTTACCGCCGTTGTAGCCAGGTAGTACGTTACCGCCGTTGTAGCCAGGTAGTACGTTACCGCCGTTGTAATCAGGTAGTACGTTACCGCCGTTGTAGCCAGGTAGTACGTTACCGCCGTTGTAGCCAGGTAGTACGTTACCGCCGTTGTAGCCAGGTAGTACGTTACCGCCGTTGTAATCAGGTAGTACGTTACCGCCGTTGTAATCAGGTAGTACGTTACCGCCGTTGTAATCAGGTAGTACGTTACCGCCGTTGTAATCAGGTAGTACGTTACCGCCGTTGTAATCAGGTAGTACGTTACCGCCGTTGTAATCAGGTAGTACGTTACCGCCGTTGTAATCAGGTAGTACGTTACCGCCGTTGTAGCCAGGTAGTACGTTACCGCCGTTGTAGCCAGGTAGTACGTTACCGCCGTTGTAGCCAGGTAGTACGTTACCGCCGTTGTAATCAGGTAGTACGTTACCGCCGTTGTAATCAGGTAGTACGTTACCGCCGTTGTAATCAGGTAGTACGTTACCGCCGTTGTAGCCAGGTAGTACGTTACCGCCGTTGTAGCCAGGTAGTACGTTACCGCCGTTGTAGCCAGGTAGTACGTTACCGCCGTTGTAGCCAGGTAGTACGTTACCGCCGTTGTAATCAGGTAGTACGTTACCGCCGTTGTAATCAGGTAGTACGTTACCGCCGTTGTAGCCAGGTAGTACGTTACCGCCATTGTAGCCAGGTAGTACGTTACCGCCGTTGTAGCCAGGTAGTACGTTACCGCCGTTGTAGCCAGGTAGTACGTTACCGCCGTTGTAATCAGGTAGTACGTTACCGCCGTTGTAGTCAGGTAGTACGTTACCGCCGTTGTAGCCAGGTAGTACGTTACCGCCGTTGTAGCCAGGTAGTACGTTACCGCCGTTGTAGCCAGGTAGTACGTTACCGCCGTTGTAGCCAGGTAGTACGTTACCGCCGTTGTAGCCAGGTAGTACGTTACCGCCGTTGTAGCCAGGTAGTATGTTACCGCCGTTGTAGCCAGGTAGTACGTTACCGCCGTTGTAGCCAGGTAGTACGTTACCGCCGTTGTAGCCAGGTAGTATGTTACCGCCGTTGTAGTCAGGTAGTACGTTACCGCCGTTGTAGCCAGGTAGTATGTTACCGCCGTTGCTTACAATAAGTAATGAAAGGTTTCATTAAGATATATTCAATGAAGTCAAACTTTGAGCCTTTGAGAGGTAGTGCCGAACAATCAGTCATTCTCAGACCACTACTCAAACCTTGTATTCTATTCAAACGCTACATTAAATGCACTTTTTCCTCATCTATAACACTTAAGCAACAGTAAGCATTCTGCTGAACCAAAACAGTATCTATGAATCTCAAATGAAAGGCTGTGGTAGTGAATTTAAGTGAGTTAACCCCAATCAACGGAGAGTGCTGTTGGATTGTCAGTTGAGAGTCAATTCATAAGATGCACTTCATAAATGCAATCCATTATCATGGGGGAGTCACGTGGATTAGAGCTTCCCCTATGTCAAGCATGAGCACACAGCAGGCGAACCTCACTACTGAACTGACTGTAGAGATATGTATTGTTAACCATCCCTCCTTTAAACTTCAAACTTTGGCTACCATCCCAAACTGCCTGATTTACCATCATCGATTCTTACCATTAGGCCCTTGTTGACCTTTGGTATTTGATTAGGATACCCATTAGCTGTTGCAAAAGCAGCAGCTACTCTTTCCGGGTTCCACACAAAACATGACATAATACAGATCATTAATAGACAAGAACAGCTCAAGAACAGAGCTACATACATTTCTCACAGATGTGAGGGATTTGAATAGCTTCTAGCACCCACTGGCCCTAAGAGGAGTCATGTGACTACAGCGGTGATGGGTCAAAAATTGACCTCCAGATGAAAAGAGTTCTCATCTCACCTCCCAAATCTGGCACTCTTCCTGAAGCACTGGTAGGAGCTGTGCTCCATGGAGAAGGCCACTGTGTCACTGTACCCTAGGGGAGGTCTCTTCAACCTGGGGGAAGAGAGGAGGATGACTGTCACACATTTTGTACATATTTGGTGTCACAGAGAGAAGAGAGGCACCAAGAGATACAGTGACAAGAGGAAGATGGACCACAAGATCTGAGGGAATTAAAAGACAAAGTCTCTGCGGTCCTGTTCTGTCCTTATTGGGTAGGCAGAGCGACAGACAAGAGGACAACAGAAAAGAGAGAGAGACAGACAGAGAGAGAAGGGGTGGTAGATTGCTGGAAACCAGATTGAGACGGCAGTCTGAAAGCGAGTACATTGTGTTCTGGTTTGGATGAGGCGATTACAATATATTACATTACAGTCCCATCACTCTGCTGTGGATAGTCACTCTCTCCAACGCTCTGTTGAAATAATCACAGTGATTAATACTGTGTAGATGTCATTTCAGGTGACAGTTTTGAGGTGACCCAGTTTTTGTAAATACATCCCATATTTATTTTCCCATCATTACAACACTGTATACAGCCATAATATGACATTTGAAATGTCTCTATTCCTTTGGAACTTTTGTGAGTGTAATGTTTACTGTTCTATTTATTTCACTTGCTATTTATCATCAATTTTGTTGTTATTATTATAAATCATTATTACTACTGTAGGCCAATTTAATAATCTAAAACGTTTTTTTTGTTTAATTTTGTTGAGACATTTTCATTGGCTAAATCAAGTTCAAACTTTCTTTAATTTTGTGCTACGTATTTAGATGAAGGTTAAAGTAGGCCTGTTGTAAAATAAATAGCATTAGCCTATTGCTGTCATTTGTTGGCTAGGCAATCGACTTTGTTGATAATTAATTTAATGCCACAATATAAGAACCTACTTGTATTTTCCCTATAAACAATGACTTGACTTACTTTTGATAATAAAGTTAAGCAACTTTTGTAAAGGTTTTGTGTGGTATGGCTATTATTAGGCTTAGCTACAGCAGGCCTATGAAGGGGAGAAGAAGAATTCTTTAGGAGAGTTACTAACAATAATGGTTCTCTTCATAAAAATACACTACCGTTCAAAAGTTTGGGGTCACTTAGAAATGTCCTTGTTTTTGAAAGAAAAGCACATTTGTGGCCATTAAAATGACATCAAATTGATCAGAAATACAGTGTTGACATTGTTAATGTTGTAAATGACTATTGTAACTGGAAATAGCAGATTTGTTATGGAATATCTACACAGAGGCCCATTATCAGCAACCATCACTGTGTTCAAATGGCACATTGTGTTAGTTAATCCAAGTCTATCATTTTAAAAGGCTAATTGATCATTAGAAAACCCTTTTCCAATTACGTTAGCACAACTGAAAACTGTTGTTCTGATTAAAGAAGCAGTAAAACTGGCCTTCTTTAGACTAGTTGAGAATCTGGCGCATCAGCATTTGTGGGTTCAATTACAGGCTTAAAATGGGTAGAAAGAAAGGACTTTCTTCTGAAACTCGTCAGTCTATTCTTGTTCTAAGAAATGAAGCCAATTCCATGCGAAAAATAGCCAAGAAACTGAAGATCTCGAACAATGCTGTGTACTACTCCCTTCACAGAACAGCGCAAACTGGCCCTAACCAGAATAGAAAGAGTGGGAGGCCCCGTTGCACAACTGAGCAAGAGGACAAGTACATTAAAGTGTCTAGTTTGAGAAACAGACGCCTATGTAGATATACCATTAATCAGCTGTTTCCAGCTACAGTAGTCATTTACAACATTAACCATGTCTACACTGTATTTCTGAGCAATTTGATGTCATTTTAATGGAGAAAAAAACATTTGCATTTCTTTCAAAAACAAGGACATTTCTAAGTGACCCCAAACTTTTGAACGGTAGTGCACATTCTGAGCGAACATTTATGAATTAGCCTTCTTCTGTACGCCTATTTACCATCACAAACCGACGCAAATAAAGAGAATGTCTTCAATGACATTTTCAACCTTTCCCTGACGGAGTTCGTACCACCTACATGTTTCAAGCAGACCACCGCAGTCCCTGTGCCCAATAACACTAAGGTAGCCTGCCTAAATGATTACCGCCCCATAGAACTCACGTCTGTAGCCATGAAGTGCTTTGAAAGGCTGGGCATGGCTCACATCAACAGCATCCTACCAGATACCCTCGACCCATTGCTATTCGCATACCGCCCCAACAGACAAAATCTCAATCACACCTCCCTTTCCCAACTGGACAAAAGGAACACCTATGTGAGAATGCTGTTCATTGACAACAGCTCAGCGTTCAACAACATAGTGCCCATAAAGCTCATCACTAAGCTAAGGACCCTGGCTCCTCTGTGTTTGTGCTTTCACTTGCAGATTGGGGATAGGTGCAGCTGATTGGGTCGTTAAGGTGACAAGTTGCACCCCACTCTCTCCCTCTCAGCGTCATTTTGTTTTGTGATCTGGTTGATTATGTTTTTTGATTAGGTGCACCCTTCAACACTAACACACATTTTACCTTCATCCATGTATCGCCATTACACCCCTCACATGCCTACTGTCACAAGTCACAGGTTAGTTTCCCTTTGTAGTTTTATACTTTGTTACTCCTTAACTGCCAACGTGTGGACTCCCTTGCTTGTCACCATCTAAGAGCCAGGTTGTGACAGGCACACATTTTCCCCCTCAAGAGACTGAGAAGATTTGGCATGGGTCCCCAGATCCTCAAAGTTCTACAGCTGCACCATCGAGAGTATCCAGACCGGTTGCATCACCACCTGGTATGGCAACTGCTTGGCATCTGACTGTAAGGCACTACAGAGGGTAGTGCAGTGCGTACGGCCCAGTACATTACTGGGGCCAAACTTCCTGCCATCCAGGGCCTATATAATAGGTGATGTCAGAAGAAAGCCCAAAAAATTGTCAGAGACTCCAGTCTCCCAAGTCATAGAATGTTTTCTCTGCTACCGCACGGCAAGCGGTACCAGAGCACCAAGTCTATGACCAAAAGGCTCCTTAAAAGCTTCTACCCCCAAGCCATAAGACTGCTGAACAATTAATCAAATGGCCACCGGACTATTTACATTGGCCCTCCCCCTCCATTTGTTTTGTACACTGCTGCTACTCGCTGTTTATTATCTATGCATAGTCACTTCACCCCCACCTACATGTACAAATTACAGACTAACCTGTACCCCCGCACACTGACTCGATACCCCTTTACACAGCCTAATTATTGTTATTTAGTGTTACTTTTTTAATATATTTTCATCAAACTGCATTGTTGGTTAAGTAAGCATTTCACAGTAAGGTCTTACACCTGTTGTATTCGGCGCATGTGACAAACCTAATTTGATTTATATCTGAATAGCAGTAGTAGCCTGACCAGTATAAAGTAATCCATGTCGATGTCAGGAACATGGCGCCAGCATCTCTTTCTTTCTCTGTGTGTCTCTAGGACTAAGCTTCTCTCTTTTAATATTTATTTAGTAAATATGAATATCACACAGTGGAAGCCTAGGCATATATATATATATATGTATATATGCAATGCACTGTACAGTATATGCACAGTATATGTATGCAATGCACTGATGCATTTATCGCTCAAATCTCGGACAACTGAACCGTAAGGTGGACCACTATTGTTTTAGGAAGTAAAAACCAATATAATGTTTTGAATATGTTACACATTAAGGACACGTAGCTGCAGATCATTTGGTCAATATCGCTTGTTTATTGATGGCGCTGGAAGCACCCATTTGGAGGTTTCCTTTTCTCTCTCCCCTTCTTTTGGATCTGAACAGGTATCTCGGATGCGAACCAGCAAGGGTATGTTTCCCCTGTCCTTTACGGAACAGGTCTGTCTGTCCTCGGGTACATTCAGAACAGCTCTCAATATTTTTTTTATTATTTATGCATATCGTGGTCAGGTGGGAAAGCCACAGATCCAACTTTTTGGACCTGTGAAGACCTCTAGCTGGTTGTTATCTGCTCTCAGCACTAACATGGATTTAGACAATAAAAAGCATCTGTCTCTCTCTTTCTCTCAGAGAGAAAGAAGGAAGAGAGAGACAGATACAGAAGAGAGACAGAGAGAGCATGAGTCGACAGAGCGGCTGGGTCCCTGACGGTTAAGTGTTTTTATTAATGTAATTAATAAATGTTGTCATGTAAATAATAAATAATGATTATTAATGTAAATAATACATTTATAAATAACACAATGAGACATATGAAACACCATGCCACCGAGGGGCTTGTCAGCGAGTATGCTGCTAAGGGCGTGGTGTGTGTGTGTGTGTTATTACCTCTCACACAGGTGGTGGCTACAGTTAACCAGGATGTGCATACAGTGAACACAGACCACACCCATCAGCACCAGGCAAAGAGGCCCCACCTGGAGAAATAAAAAACACAAAGAACAGACTGTGAATATACTGACAGTAACATCAACACCAACTGAAACCAACTGTGAACCAGACAGGAACACTACAGCAAACATCAGTCCATAGTAGTGCAACCGCATCTGAAATAACCCTGAGAAATAGGCTACTTCTCACTTACACACAACCAGTAGTGGGATAGCGCTGTGATATTCTATGTATGTCACGGAAAACATAATTTCACTTAACGGTGTTGTGATTGTTATTTTGATAGTAATTTTGCCCTGTTCAGTTTTGTCCTTCACACACAAGATCTCTCTGTCATGTGACATGATATCACACCATCATTATGAGACAGCACAAAGGAGGGGAAATTAAGCAAGAGGATACACAACAACATTTTGGTTCCCTTCTCAACCTAGATACAATACTAGCACTGGAAGATCATCTAGTCTATGGAGCCTGACAATTCTGTGGGGAAAGTCGAGCAAACGCAATGTAACCCCGGCAACGTCATAAATGTGACATGCAGGCGCTCTCTGTTTCACTGGTATGGTAGCAGTGTCAGATACATTCTATAGGAAGAGAGACTGCAGATTCTTTCAAACAACAATTTTAATATAAGATTTGAAAAAAATTAAGCAATCAACCATCACTAAGAATAGTCCGAGTTGAAAGCTCTACGAACAAGTTCTCTCTCAGCTTTTATAGAAAAGTCCAACCTCTTTGTCTATGTGGCAGTTAGCAGACGTGTGCAAACAGGGATGAGGAACATAGTGTTTAAAAGGCGTTTAGCTTGTCTGTGTAGATTAAGATAGAAGATGTTGCCACCATTGTCTGTTCCTTCCCGCATGTTTTCATACAGAGGAGTTCCTACAGATAGTACAAACGGGATGTCACATACTGCAGTCGCACC
This sequence comes from Oncorhynchus mykiss, assembly GCF_013265735.2. Taxonomy (NCBI): domain Eukaryota; kingdom Metazoa; phylum Chordata; class Actinopteri; order Salmoniformes; family Salmonidae; genus Oncorhynchus; species Oncorhynchus mykiss. Next base: position 32,911,330 of record NC_048591.1, read on the forward strand.
CGGCTCTTATCTGTACGCCCAGACTTAGAACTAAGTCATACAAGACAACAAGCCAGCATCAGGGAAAAAAACACTAGCATTAAACAATGGACAATTCTCTAAGTAAAAACAGCATAGTATGTCTAATTAAGTCATTTTCCACGACAAGTGATCTGTGCCTGCTTGTTGGTCTGAAGCTAACCTCGTTCTCAGTCTCAATTGCAACAGAGCCGGCTGGTAGACAAGATTAGTCTCTAGTTTACAAATTTACCTGATTGTCCTTTCAAATAATGAGATTTGTCTAGCCTGATCATATCCTCCTTTGTCCGTTTAGCAAATGGAGGATTCACAGGAAAGATATGAGACAAACTGATCTGAGATCAGCCACTAGCCAGTGCCACAGCTGCATAGCAGGCAGACACACAGGCAGGTTTATACCATGGTGCTGAAGCATTGGTGGTGGAGACTAGTTTGATGAACATGAATCCGTAGATTGCTTCAGTTTCTTTTCTGAAGCAAGGCTTGCTTAATCAGCTAGCAAATATTCATCTGATATCACATCCATGACACAAACAGACACAGTACTTTAAACCAATGTACATGATTGTGTAATTGCACACTCACATCCATGTGTAATACTCAGAGATAACAGTTGTGTGCCCTGCCCAGTTAGCAGGGGCAAACCAGGTTAATAAACATACAATTCTACATACAAGTTACTATGACCTTTGAACTGTATGACACAGAGGCCCAAATATAAAACCCCAAATCAACATAACATGAGCCAGGATCCACAGCAGGGAATCATTGTCTGTAGACAGAGGAATCTAGCAGGTCCACTGACACCACGTACAACGACTCCTAACTCTTCCACACTACATTAACACACCTGAAGGCTTGGAGCTTAATGCCTATGTGTGTATTCATTTGTACAAGGTGTGTTAATTTCTGCTCCTCTATTGTACAGACTGGTCCAGTAAAACACACAAACTGAATTGCTGGTTAAATCAAACAATGGAATCGTGAGAATGATCTTATCATGTGTTTTATATAATTACTTCCAATGAACATTCAGATCAGAGATAACCATGTAATACATATTGATGCATAACCCATATTCATGCCCAGTCAATTAATGTTTCTTGCCTTGCTTTTCTGTTAAAGCATTAGTGAATCCCAATAATTTTTACCAAACAATATCATTAATGTATAATGCAATACTGTAGGCATGACACATCGCGCAAGTTCTCTCAGTAACTTTACAACCAAGACCAAGTTCTCTGAAACACTTCTTTGCCAATATAGTGGGTTCCCAGCCTTTTCTCTGCCTTGACTCTCACAAGAGATTGTTCATTTTTTTCTACTGAATAAACCAAAACAATCTTACAATGTACTTACAGCAGTACACAAAGACACTAATGTAATGTAAAGTGTGACCCAGCCCTGTTTGTGTTATGGTGTGCAGGGTGTAAAGAGGCAGGTAGCCTAGTTGGACCAGTAACCGAAAGGTCGCTGGTTTGAACCCCAGAGCCAACTCTGTGAAAAATGTGTTGATATGCCCTTGGAGTAAGGAACTTAACCCTAATTGCTCCTGTAAGTTGCTCTGGATAAGAGCATCTGCTAAATGACTCAAATGTAAATGTAGTAATCCTAGTGGGACATAAGTTACTCACTATGACCCCTGCGTTGCGTACTGCCAGGGGAAGACCCAGCAACCCAGTTCCAATGTTCCCCTTCAGCAGGTGGATGAGAGCCTGTGTAAACCTGTGGAAAACAGAGAGGGTTCGGAATAGGGGTCCACTCTGAGACCAATGTAATTTGATCTTGAGTGGCATGGGAGTCAAACTCAATTCCTGATGGGCCTCAGTGTTCACTTTCACAGACCTGCAGTACAACAACTCTATCCACTAACAGAGAATGCCTCTACGTTTCAGAATCTGTCATTTGAAGTGTTTCATGGTTGAGGTAGTTGAGAGGTGTGTTAATTTACGTGATGCCCTGGTGGCTGTTTCCCAGCTCATAGTGTCTGACAGGCAGCAGCTCTGGATCCTGGTCCTCTTCAGAGTTCTCCTCCTCCTGCCCTACTCCTCCAGGGTTCTCGATGAGGGGGGTCATCACCTCCATGTCTGGAAGGGTTAACCAGGAGGTTAGAGGTTAAGGTCAGTCACTAGTTCACAGTTTTCCTTAATCTAATGCACCCTCCCAAATTGAGCCCTAAACACCTAGCCCCTAAGCATCTGAACAGATAGGATAGGTAATAGCTATATTTTTAACACCTTTCATGAATTAGTGTATTAGTATACAAAAGATTAAGAACACCTGCTCTTGCCAAGATATATACTGACCAGGTGATTCCAGGTGAAAGCTATCATTCCTTATTGATGTCACTTGTTAAATCCACTGTGGCATTATTTAAGATACTATTTGAAGAGGTAGGGTTTCAGATGTTTGGCCAGGGTAATGACTGGGGGCAAAGATCAGTTATTCATTCTATTGCAATCCTATTATTTAACCTTTGAGCGGGTTCACTCATGGCAACCTCAACCTCCAGCCACACACAGGGAAAAGAGAAGAGACCATTCCTTGACTTCCTTCTTTGCAAACAGCCTCTACACTCACTCTACCTATTTAAGAAACTACAATATCAACATTGTTGCTCCTACTTTCTCTGTTTACATTGACATTGAATGTCAATGGACTGTTGACATTGAAATACTACCAGCTAAATGTATTATTAGACTGACTCAATTGTAAACTATAATTATGTGCTCTCTTTGTCCTTGAGAATGTGTTCTTAACAATAAGAGCTGGTCTAACACCATGCTCAAACCGGACATGCGAGTGTGCCAGTGTGCGCAAATTGATTTTGTCCCCCCACACCAAATGCATACAAGACACGCATGTTGAAATATCAAAACAAACTCTGAACCAATTATATAAATTTGGAGACAGGTCGAAAAGCAATAAACGTTTATGGCAATTTAGCTAGCTTGCTGTTGCTAGCTAATTCCTCCTGGGATATAAACAGTGAGTTGTTATTTTACCTGAAAGGTCCTCTACTCCGACAATTAATCCCCACATAAAACGGTCAACCGAATCATTTCTAGTCATCTCTCCTCCTTCCAGGCTTTTTCTTCTTTGGACTTTATAAGGCGATTGGCAACTAACTTTCATAATAAGGTGTATTACCACAACCAACCTAAATTCATATTTCAATCACCCACGTGGGTATAACCAATGAGGAGATGGCACGTGGGTATATGCATCTAAAAGCCAATGAGGAGATGGGAGAGGCAGGACCTGCATCGCGTTCTGCGTCACAAATAAAAGCAACTTCTATTTTAGCGCCTGGCAACTGACACGCTCGTTGGCGCTTGCGAGCAGTGTGGGTGTAATGATTGAATAACGTGTACATTCACTTTGCAAAACTCGCGCACGTGACCGACCGGTGTGGTCAGCATGTAACACCATGCCCAAATTGTACGCATCACGTGCTATAGCTTTGCTAAATAAATGTACACATACATGTTATTCAACCATTGCACCCATACTGCTCACACGCGTTGCCATGCACCAACATAGAAGTTGCTTCCATTTGTGCCGCAGAACATTCTGCCTCTCCCAACTCCTCATCCTCATGTGCCATCTTCTCATTGTTTTTAGGAGCATATACCCACGTGGGTGATTGAAAGATGAACTGAGGTCAATTGTGGTAATGCACCTTATTATGAAAGTTAGTTGCCGATCGCCAAAGAAGAAAAAGAAGCCTGGGAAGAGAGATTCCTAGAAACAATTTGGTTAACCGTTTTATGTATGGATTAATTGTTGAAGTAGAGGACCTTGTGCATTTCGGGTAAAATAACTCAATGTTTATATCCCAGGACAAATGAGCTAACAACAAGCTAGCTAAATAGAACAAATTAGCTAGCAACTGCAAGTTATCTAGCTAAATTGCCATAAATGTTTAATGCTTTTCGACTTGTCCACAAATTAATATGGTTCAGAGTTTGATTTGATATTTCAACCTGCGTATCGTGATCGCGTTTGGTGTGGGGGGACAAAATCAATTTGTGCACATCCGGTTGGGGCATTGGTGTAAGTCTGAGGCAGCAAAGAGGTGTAATTTTCTGTAAAGCATGCGAGAAGTTGTGGCTCACTCACTGTTGGAACAATTTAGAGAACACTTTAGCTGCATGTGTCAGATCTATCTTCAGATCAATCTTTTTCTTTCAGCAACGATGCTTAACGCTCAGATGCCATGCAAAATGGTGGAACCAGGAGAGTCAGTCAGCAAGCGTTGAATCTCGAGTATAAATCTCTCATAATGTTATGCTAATAACTACTGGATTATTACTATCATACTAGTATTATTACTAAGAAATGTCATATTGGTAGTTCATTTAATGAGTGTATCTTAAACCTTCAATAGCAAAGTCTTTAAATGGTTGTTGGACAGCACAATATTGTATGGGCTGCTCTAGTCTACTGGTTCCCAACCATTTTTGCTTACTATACCACCAACTGAATTTCTCTGCCTGGAGTAACCCTGAAGCACCCCCCCCCTCTCAGGAATCTTCTCAAGTACCCCCTGTGGACAGGCCTAGTACCCCTTGTTGGGAACCACTGCTCTAGTATCGCACCAAAAAAAGAGGCTACTGTGAGGGAGGGAATAAATAGCACGGCTGAATCTGTTTCCACCAAAACGTTGAAATGACAGTTGTTCCCTTTAATTCCAACCCCTAAATCACAGCGTCATCATCATTCACAGAGAGGCTAGTAGCTACCTAGCTGTTGCGAAGGCATCCTCCACCGGGCATCTGGGCAGCAGTCGACACAGACAGTCCTGTCACTGTGTGGCGATTAGCCCTGGCCAGGAAAGGGCGAGATGGGTAGGCTTGCTGTTGGTCCACTGATACGATAATATATGGAAACATCAACAATGTTATTGATTCATCTTCACAACGCTATTGACACGTTGTCATTTGGCTTGCTCGTAGTAGACACCAGCAAGCTCCATGATATTAGACATTGTAGCTAACTAAACTAATAGCAGTTTAGGCCTATCGCATAATATATTGCAACGTATCTAAACCGAACGTGCAATTCACTGGTTTTGCAGTAAAAGTTGTGGGCTAAAATATGCCGTCAATGTAAGAAACGGGGTATAAATCAGTGCTATTGTTGTTCGAACGAACAGACAAAAAAATAGCTATCAAATCTGTAGCCGTACTATTATGGATACACTAACAGCGACAGCAGCGCTATCAATTTAACGTGGCTCTATGAATGATGTTAATGTCAGTTAGAGCTAGTTACATTGTAGTCTAGTCATAAGCAGTGTGGGGTTCTGAATGATCCTACCAAACTGCCTCGCGGTTCAGAGTCAGGGCAATGATAACTTGCTACTTCGGTCGAAAGCTGTCAAAACCCAGACATTCCTGTCGAGACGTCCTGTTGTTCTTTTTGGGTGGATGTTGAAATGACGGGAACACTTCCATTGAGTTTATGAATTCATAGCTGTCCTCTTCGGTTACAATTTCATTACCAGTTTGAAATTCTCCGGATTAGAAGGCGTAGAACAGCATATTTTCCTTAGCGGACGAGATGTTGAAAACGTCACACCCGCTACAATTGTCAACACGGGAGGGGGGAATCTTAAAGGAAACGTGTCCACATATTTACGATTCCTCTTGCAGTTGTGAAGTTATTTCGCTTCGTGCCTGAAGTAGCCCTAATTAGAGTTGTGTTGACAGTCATCAACTCTTCACCCCTGGCTGGCATCCCTTGCAGAGATGCAGTCCCTGTACAAATCTGATGACATGTGAGCTGAACTAATGCCCTGGTCCCATATAAGAACAGTGCAGTACAATAGTGCAGCTATTTTTACACACATGACCAGCCTGGTCTCATAGACTAGCCATAACATAGTAAATGTAAATCCGGGATACTCAGTGCCATATAGACCCTTTCTATGTTTGCAAACATTGTCGCACAAGGGCGATGTGTTCAAGTTGGTGGCCTCTATTTACATGTTGCTTATAAGTGCAGTTCACACTACTTTTGGTTTATAATTGGATTTTAAGGCTTGTATAAATGTCTTTCTTAACATGTTTGTCATCATCGCAAATCAACTGCATTATACTTTTTAAAAAACACTTAAACTTCAACCAGTAAAATGTCTCTTTGTAGCAAAAGCTAGCCAGGCTATATCGAGTGTTAGAATTCTAGCTAACAACTGTTGTATCCAAAATAGTTATTTTGCAAAGACCACAAACAAATATAATCTTAGCGACTGTTCAAGCAAGAATCAAAACATCATTGTAAGAGTATGAGAAGGCCAAAAAGTTGTTTTGTTTAGAAGTAATAAAAACGTAAATCTAGGCTATGATAAATGGGCGCAGATGGCAATGGCTTTCTTACTGCAGTCAAGTCACGCACATCTGTCAGTGTGTCACGTATGGCAAAAGGGTCTATACTAAATGGGGTGTTCAGATGTACATACAAAATAATATGAAGTTATCTGAGATTAGGTTGTAGCCCAGCAAGCAACAGGTCACGCTCACACAATCTACTGTATGTACCTATATGTACCAGACCAATGTTTCCACTGTACTCAATTTGCTGTGGGGGTGCGCCACGGCAAAATCATTGCCATTACGCAACCAAAACAATATGGAACATGAAAAAATATTTCTGCTGAGGTGCATTGAAGATGCTAGAACATTCCACATGTACTTTTCCTCTGCAAACAAAACAAGTAATTAATAGAAAAATCAAACAATCCCATGGTATAATAGTTTATCCATTTACCTAGTCGGCTTGTTGTTGTGTTCTATGCTAGATAAATATTCCTCTATTGGAACATTCATGTTATAAGTGCCACGGGGAGGCAAACATGCATTCTGACAAGCAGTCAATGCACAACAATTCTTGCAATTGCAAAAACAGCCGTTTTAATGGCTTTTGTTAAAAGGAGAGGAATTCTATTCCTGCTTTATTTATTTATCAACTCCTAAATATGAGCGAACTGAGCCTTTTTAAACCCAGGGTTTTTAGCAGAAGAATGGTTAAGCACGAGGGGAGAGTGGGGCTAAATATAACACTGGTCAATCGTAGGGTGACTTGGGGTACAATGCCTCTCTACCTTAAAATAATTCATTTGGAATGACTTAAATTGTGATGAGACAGATATTTTCTGTTGAGCAAGAGTATTGGAAACCAGGGAAAGTGTTGGGGGGGAAATTGTTACATGAAGTGGTTTCTGTGAGAAGGACAGGCAGACTTTTTACCCCAGGTGGCGAGTTACCCTAACAGCTAGGCCTACATTACATTGTGTTTATGCAGGTTTTTTGGGTCATAAAATTCATCAATATGATAAAAACTAGTTAAAAGATCACATTTGAGATCTGGCTAATGATTTTGAGTTGAGGCTCAAGAGTGGCACAGCGGTCTAAGGCTCTCCGTCATTACAGTCCCTGGTTTGAATCCAGGCTTTATTACATCTGGCTGTGAATGGGAGTCCCGTAGGACGGTGCACAATTGGCCCAGCGTCGTCTGGGTTTGGCCGGGTAGGCCGTCATTTGTAAAAAATAATTAGTTCTTAATTGACTTGTCTAGTTAAAAAGGTTAAATACATTTTTTTTAAATGCCCAATAGGGTAAATGGAGATAGGCTGAAGCATGGGGTTGCCAATTTCTTTGCACTTTGCTGCATCAGTTGGACTAAAGGTGATAATGTTTATTGCTAATAGCATACCTGATATTATGGCCCATGCATTGGCCATATACTGTACATGGCCCAATAGGTTAAGATATTTTTTACAAATCATTTAACCAATGTGTTATTGGGTTCATTTCTGGAGGTGGAAATTCTATTTTAGATGGTGTCAGCATACTTATTTCATTTCGGAGTAGAATGTCCTCTTAAAAAGTCACCTGAACTGAGCTCCTCAGTCCTATAATGTTTATGTAGAAGGACTATCTTAACAATTACCCAAACATATGACATAATACCAGATGTCTAGGGGTGTCTAGCCATCCCATTAACAGAGGGCCTGGCTAGGCAAAACCACTAGAAACAAATAAATTCTAGTCCAGGGCTTAAATGACGGAAAGGGTTCTCTGCTCTAGTAGTGTAGGAGCTGCTGTCAGTTACAGTCCAAACTACTAGGGTGTCAGCTGGCAGGAAACTAGGGGGAACACCTGACTGCTTACCTAGTAGGGCACCAGGGACACCTGCATGTCTGGTGACAGGGGCACCTAAAGGCCTGGCAACATGGCCTGACTAATAACCAAGGGAAGGACACTGGCAAGTAAAGGCTGGCAGACAGGTCCTACTACATGGTCCAACAGGTCTCCAACAACTGACTCAGAGGCTGTTGGGGCTACCAGCAGGGAATCTGTACTAGGGGGCAGACTTGTCAGAGGAAACAGTCTCTAGGGCTGACACAGTCTGAGACTCAAAGGGGGGAGTGCTCTGGGCTCCATTGGCAGGAGCTGGCTTGATCCCTAGAGCAGGGCCAGGTAGTAGCTCTACGGCGGACAGCCTAAAGGACTCAGGCTCTGACGGAGACTCCCCAACCGGATCAGGCAGCGACCTCCAGACCAAGGGAAACTGAGTCTTAGGGTTAGGAGCCAGATCTGAGCTGATAATCGGGCTGAGCCGAGATCTCATAGCAGGGACAGACATGTTCTCCAGAGAAGGCAGCAGAGCTCCCCAAGCAGGGTGTGGCTGTGGACCCTGGGCTAGAGCTGCAAAGGGTTCTCAACAACTGTCAGGTTGGGGCTCCCCGACTGAGCCAGGGTGGATCTCACAGGCAGGGACTAACAGGTTGCAGGTGAGATGACTGAAAGTCTCCCCTATAGAAACAGAGAAAACCTTGCTGGCAAGGAATGGATGGGACCTCAGGGCGGCAGCTAAAGCAGTGGTGGGCTCCCACTCAAGACCAGGTGGGGGCTCCCCAACGGAGCCAGTGTCTGGAAGCCAGGGCCAAGTGGAGGGCACGTTGCTGGAGATTAACTGGGCTCCTCATCAGGACCAGGTGGGGGCTTGTCGTTGGCTTCTGGCAAAGCCCCCCTAACTGAAACAGGGATGACTCTCAGTCTAAAGCCAGGTGGTGGCCCCTGGGCTGCAGCTGGTAGGAGAAATACTGAGACAAGCTGAGGATCCATGGGCTGTGGCTGGTGGCAACCAGGGAGATGCTGGCTGATGATCTGCATCAACGGTGGTCTGGGGGCCTGTGGCTGCAACACGATGGTTCTCTGTTGCAGAATCTGGTGACCTGAAGACAGGGCCAGGTTGTACCTTTAGGTCCAGCTGGGCTGCCCGGGTAGCAGGCAGCGGGTCTAAGATGATGGAAACAGGCTGGGCCCTCATGGATGGAGAACGCTGCTCCTCATGCCTGGCAGACAGTGAGTCTGACTTGACAGGGTTAGGCTGAGCTCCTATAGCAGGAACAGACAGGAGGCTGAAGCACGGGGTAGGCTCGACCCCATAGTCAGTGGCATACAGGAACCTGAGGGAAGAATGAGTTAGCTTTGTTGGGATCAGCAGTAACCCTGGGGAAGGTAGCAGACTGGGCCCCATCTTCAGTAGCTGGTCTAAATCAAATCAAATTTTATTTGTCACATACACATGGTTAGCAGACGTTAATGTGAGTGTAGCGAAATGCTTGTGCTTTTAGTTCCGACAATGCAGTAATAACCAACAAGTAATCTAACTAACAATTCCAAAACTACTGTCTTATACACAGTGTAAGGGGATAAAGAATATGTACATAAAGATATATGAATGAGTGATGGTACAGAGCAGCATAGGCAAGATACAGTAGATGGTATCGAGTACAGTATATACATATGAGATGAGTATGTAAACAAAGTGGCATAGTTTATAGTGGCTAGTGATACATGTATTACATAAGGATGCAGTAGATGATATAGAGTACAGTATATACGTGTATACATATGAGATGAATAATGTAGGGTATGTAAACATTATATTAGGTAGCATTGTTTAAAGTGGCTAGTGATATATTTTACATCAATTCCCATTATTAAAGTGGCTGGAGTTGAGTCAGTGTGTTGGCAGCAGCCACTCAATGTTAGTGGTGGCTGTTTAACAGTCTGATGGCCTTGAGATAGAAGCTGTTTTTCAGTCTCTCGGTCCCAGCTTTGATGCACCTGTACTGACCTCTCCTTCTGGATGATAGCGGGGTGAACAGGCAGTGGCTCGGGTGGTTGTTGTCCTTGATGATCTTTATGGCTTTCCTGTGACATCGGGTGGTGTAGGTGTCCTGGAGGGCAGGTAGTTTGCCCCCGGTGATGTGTTGTGCAGACCTCACTACCCTCTGGAGAGCCTTACGGTTGTGGGCGGAGCAGTTGCCGTACCAGGCGATGATACAGCCCGACAGGATGCTCTCGATTGTGCATCTGTAGAAGTTTGTGAGTGCTTTTGGTGACAAGCCGAATTTCTTCAGCCTCCTGAGGTTGAAGAGGCGCTGCTGCGCCTTCTACACGATGCTGTCTGTGTGAGTGGACCAATTCAGTTTGTCTGTGATGTGTATGCCGAGGAACTTAAAACTTACTACCCTCTCCACTACTGTTCCATCAATGTGGATAGGGGGGTGTTCCCTCTGCTGTTTCCTGAAGTCCACAATCATCTCCTTAGTTTTGTTGACGTTGAGTGTGAGGTTATTTTCCTGACACCACACTCCGAGGGCCCTCACCTCCTCCCTGTAGGCAGTCTCGTCGTTGTTGGTAATCAAGCCTACCACTGTTGTGTCGTCCGCAAACTTGATGATTGAGTTGGAGGCGTGCGTGGCCACGCACCCTTGTGGGGCCCCAGTGTTGAGGATCAGCGGGGTGGAGATGTTGTTGCCTACCCTCACCACCTGGGGGCGGCCCGTCAGGAAGTCCAGTACCCAGTTGCACAGGGCGTGGTCGAGACCCAGGGTCTTGAGCTTGATGACGAGTTTGGAGGGTACTATGGTGTTAAATGCTGAGCTGTAGTCGATGAACAGCATTCTCACATAGGTATTCCTCTTGTCCAGATGGGTTAGGGCAGTGTGCAGTGTGGTTGAGATTGCATCGTCTGTGGACCTATTTGGGCGGTAAGCAAATTGGAGTGGGTCTAGGGTGTCAGGTAGGGTGGAGGTGATATGGTCCTTGACTAGTCTCTCAAAGCACTTCATGATGACGGAAGTGAGTGCTACGGTACGGGGCGGTAGTCGTTTAGCTCAGTTACCTTAGCTTTCTTGGGAACAGGAACAATGGTGGCCCTCTTGAAGCATGTGGGAACAGCAGACTGGGATAGGGATCGATTGAATGTCCGAACACACACCAGCCAGCTGGTCTGCGCATGCTCTGAGGGCGCGGCTGGGGATGCCGTCTGGGCCTGCAGCCTTGCGAGGGTTAACACGTTTAAATGTTTTACTCACCTCAGCTGCAGTGAAGGAGAGTCCGCATGTTTTCGTTGCAGGCCGTGTCAGTGGCACTGTATTGTCCTCAAAGCAGGCAAAAAAGCTATTTAGTCTGCCTGGGAGCAAGACATCCTGGTCCGTGACTGGGCTGGTTTTCTTCTTGTAGTCCGTGATTGATTTGTAGATCCTGCCACATACCTCTTGTGTCTGAGCCGTTGAATTGAGATTCTACTTTGTCTCTATACTGACGCTTAGCTTGTTTGATAGCCTTGCGGAGGGAATAGCTGCACTGTTTGTATTCAGTCATGTTACCAGTCACCTTGCCCTGATTAAAAGCAGTGGTTCGCGCTTTCAGTTTCACGCGAATGCTGCCATCAATCCACGGTTTCTGGTTAGGGAATGTTTTAATCGTTGCTATGGGAACGACATCTTCAACGCACGTTCTAATGAACTCGCACACCGAATCAGCGTATTCGTCAATGTTGTTATCTGACGCAATACGAAACATATCCCAGTCCACGTGATGGAAGCAGTCTTGGAGTGTGGAATCAGCTTGGTCGGACCAGCGTTGGACAGACCTCAGCGTGGGAGCTTCTTGTTTTAGTTTCTGTCTATAGGCAGGGATCAGCAAAATGGAGTCGTGGTCAGCTTTTCCAAAAGGAGGGCGGGGCAGGGCCTTATATGCGTTGCGGAAGTTAGAATAACAATGATCCAAGGTTTTTCCAGCCCTGGTTGCGCAATCGATATGCTGATACAATTTAGGGAGTCTTGTTTTCAGATTAGCCTTGTTAAAATCCCCAGCTACAATGAATGCAGCCTCAGGATGTATGGATTCCAGTTTGCAAAGAGTCAAATAAAGTTCGTTCAGAGCCATCGATGTGTCTGCTTGGGGGGGAATATATACGGCTGTGATTATAATCGAAGAGAATTCTCTTGGTAGATAATGCGGTCGACATTTGATTGTGAGAAATTCTAAATCAGGTGAACAGAAGGATTTGAGTTCCTGTATGTTTCTGTGATCACACCACGTCTCGTTAGCCATAAGGCATACGCCCCCGCCCCTCTTCTTACCAGAAATATGTTTGTTTCTGTCGGCGCGATGCGTGGAGAAACCTGCTGGCTGCACCGCCTCCGATTGCGTCTCTCCAGTGAGCCATGTTTCCGTGAAGCAAAGAACGTTACAGTCTCTGATGTCCCTCTGGAATGCTACCCTTGCTCGGATTTCATCAACCTTGTTGTCAAGAGACTGGACATTGGTGAGAAGAATGCTAGGGAGCGGTGCACGATGTGCCCATCTCCGGAGTCTGACCAGAAGACCGCCTCGTTTCCCTCTTTTACGGAGTCGTTTTTTTGGGTCGCCGGCTGGGATCCATTCCGTTGTCCTGGTTGAAAGGCAGAACACAGGATCCGCTTCGCAAAAATCATATTCTTGGTTGTACTGATGGTGAGTTGACGCTGATCTTATATTCAGTAGTTCTTCTCGACTGTATGTAATGACACCTAAGATGACCTGGGGTACTAATGTAAGAAATAACACGTAAAAAAACTAAAAACTGCATAGTTTCCTAGGAACGCGAAGCGAGGCGGCCATCTCTGTCGGCGCCGGAAGTAAACAGGCTAGGCTCCAGGACAGGGTAGGCAGAGCCCCTGTGGCTGGAGCAGCTAAAGAGTCCACCTCGTTGACTAACATCAGTTCTGTAGCAGGAGCGGGTGGCAACTCTGGAACAATGGCTGGCTGCAGACTACTGTTGACTGATGGGTCCTTCGTGGTGGCAGACTGAAACACCTTGTCAGGAACAGGCTGGATACCCATGCTGAGGGCGAACTGAAAACCAATGGCAGGGACAGGTAGACACACCCTGGCACCATCAAGGGGCTGATACTCCACACAGAGTGTCTAGGAGCTGACAGGTAGGTATTTCTCTTAGCTGGACCACTGGTGGAAGAGTATCCTCCTGACAGGTGGAGTGGCGCTGGGACTGAGAGAACTCATAGCTGCTGGAGGAGGCTCTTGGTAGCCACACTATAGGCTTGGAGTCACTCTGATGACATGGCAGTAATGACTCAACACATGCTGGAGACCACGTTGGTGGGGGGGGGGGGGTCAGGCCACTCACTGTTGTCATACTGTCCATCACAAGCTGTATCTTCTTCATTGAGTGATGGCTTTGTATGTTCAACCAGCTCTGACGCGGGCCGTAGTGGTGTCAGCTGAACTATCTGCTGGAAGGATACTTCGGCATGAGGGCTCTGTAGGGGCTGGCTTAGTGGGAGAGACTAGCTATAGACTGGGATGTAAGCTGTGGCAGCACGGAGAGGAGAGGAGCGTCTCGGCTACCTGTACCATCTCTTCTTGTTTCTCACGTAGCTGAGTGGGCCTGACCTGCATAGCTCGCTGGGACTGCCACAGCTGGCCTCTATCTTGCTCAATGTACTTTCTCACTAGCTCGTGCTGTGTAGGTGGCGTCCTGTGTTCACAGGGACTGTTGTAGAGCATGGACAGACCTGTATGTTGCTCCTTACTCTGCTTACTGTGGCTCATCCTTCTGCTCTCATGGGTCAGATGAGGGTTTAGGATGGCCCTGTACTCTCTGAAAGTCTCCCACTCATCTGGAGTTGTGTCCCATCTGGCCTGGCTGGAGAGGAAGGGACTGGGTGGAGTGAGGGGTGTCATCTTGGCAGCTCCCTCCATGCGAGGCTGAAGGTCATCTTGTCCATGTACATACTGTCCTGTGCTCGTATAACTTGGATACGGTGAGGATTGGTGCCTTGGATGATCAGACCAGGTCCAGGCTTCACCGGTAACTCACTGCATCTTGATCCTGGAGTAAACACCTTTATCCGGCTCGAACAGAACACAATGTTAGTGAGGACTTGGTGGACTGTATATTCTTTAGGTTAGGTCTTACTTTATGTGTTCGCTCCCGTGTGCTGGTAAGGGCACAGATGACAGACAGATCAATACTACAGTATGACAGTATGTAGTATGGATGGGCTAGGGCACTTAGTGGTCTGGCAACTTGCTTCAACCAGTGTGTGACTGTGTGGTCTGCAAGTAAAGAGATAAATAAAGATACAATAGTAAATTACAGAATACTATCTCCAATTCACATCTCTTATAAACAACATAATATGACTATGATGATTTAATGCTATACAGGACCATACAGTGCAATACAATTTGACTGTGACTGCACTAATTTGAGATCAATGGGGTGCCGCAGTACGTGTACTACAAAGCATAGCACCATCATATTCAGTACAGGGCTACAACTGCACAATGAACTTGAATTCCTAGAAACAGTGAAATACAATACCCATATAATGATGTACCATACACGTATACAATTACAGGGTATATAAACAACGCACTGGGGGGACATTATTCTTTACACTTGGATAGGTCAGCTCATAGTACTGTAGACCTCTCTACAGAAACCAACCACTTGGATGGTTCTACAAGAAACATTTGAAACGGTTCCTTAAGTCGTGCGGACTTCATATATATTCGCCGGGACACGTTTTATCATTTTTGCTACGCTTGTTTTTGTGAATTATTACACGTACACGTATACAATTACAGTGTATATAAACAACGCGCTGGGGGAAATTATTTTTTACAAATACAGGGTTAAACGTATGAAATTATATGACAATCAGTTCACAATAGCTAAGTGGCTCGCAGTATAAACTACGAATTAACATAACCATAAATCTGACATTATCGCCACAGAGTGCATCTTCAGACTTAAACCGCTGAAAGATATGAAATGTGTACTTACATATCAACAAGGACCCACATTGGCCTTGGCTAACACAATGAAGCCTAACTGGTGGGAAAACACAAGGATAGCTGGAACTTTCTCTCACTTCACGTCTCTCGAGCTGATCTTCTCTGAGCTGGTGATCGCCCAGCATGCTCTGCGCCTCTGCGCCACTTCGCCGGTGGGCGGAGGTACAGCTCTGATATGAAGAACTAACGTTACTCATATGATTAACCAATTGGATATGACAAAATTGGGGAGAAGAAAGGGGGGGACATATAATAAATTAACCAGTGGTGTAAATTAGTTAAGTAAAAAACTTGAAAGTAGTACTACTACTACTTTACGATTTATATTTTTTACAACTTTTACTTCACTACATTCCTAAAGAAAATTATGCACTTTTTACTCCATACGTTTTCCCTGACGCCCAAAAGTACTCATTACAGTTTGAATGCTTAGCAGGACAGGAAAATTGTCTAATTCACACACTTATGAAGAGAACATCGCTGGTCATCCCTACTGCCTTTGATCTGGCAGACTCGCTAAACACATGCTTCATTTGTAAATTATGTCTGAGTGTTGGAGCGTGCCCCTGGCTATAAGTACTTTTTTTTAATTTTTATTATGGTGCCATCTGGTTTGCTTATTTGAAATTACTTAATTTGATACTTAAGTGTATTTTAGCAATTACATTTACTTTTGATACTTAAGTACATTTAAACCAAATACTTTTAGACTTTAACTCAAGTAGGATTTTACTGGGTAACTTTCACTTTTACTTGAGCCATTTTCTATTAAGGTATCTTTCAAGTATGACTGTTGGGTACTTTTTCCACAGTACTATGAGCTGACCTATCCAAGCGGTTGGTTTCTATAGAGAGGTCTACAGTACTATGACCTGACCTATCCAAGTGGTTGGTTTCTGTAGAGAGGTCTACAGTACTATGACCTGACCTATCCAAGTGGTTGGTTTCTATAGAGAGGTCTACAGTACTATGACCTGACCTATCCAAGTGGTTGGTTTCTATAGAGAGGTCTACAGTACTATGACCTGACCTATCCAAGTGGTTGGTTTCTATAGAGAGGTCTACAGTACTATGACCTGACCTATCCAAGTGGTTGGTTTCTATAGAGAGGTCTACAGTACTATGACCTGACCTATCCAAGTGGTTGGTTTCTATAGAGAGGTCTACAGTACTATGACCTGACCTATCCAAGTGGTTGGTTTCTATAGAGAGGTCTACAGTACTATGACCTGACCTATCCAAGTGGTTGGTTTCTATAGAGAGGTCTACAGTACTATGACCTGACCTATCCAAGTGGTTGGTTTCTATAGAGAGGTCTACAGTACTATGACCTGACCTATCCAAGTGGTTGGTTTCTATAGAGAGGTCTACAATACTATGAGCTGACCTATCCAAGCGGTTGGTTTCTATAGAGAGGTCTACAGTACTATGAGCTGACCTATCCAAGCGGTTGGTTTCTATAGAGAGGTCTACAGTACTATGAGCTGACCTATCCAAGTGGTTGGTTTCTATAGAGAGGTCTACAGTACTATGACCTGACCTATCCAAGTGGTTGGTTTCTATAGAGAGGTCTACAGTACTATGACCTGACCTATCCAAGCGGTTGGTTTCTATAGAGAGGTCTACAGTACTATGACCTGACCTATCCAAGTGGTTGGTTTCTATAGATTGCATTGTGTCCATGACTTTATGGGGTAGAGCATCATCCTTATTAGGTTTTGATGAGGTTTTGAAACTGTGCCAGTGTGCCTGTAACTATAATAAACAAAAATATAAATGCAAAACGATTTCAATGATTTTACTGCGTTACAGTTCATATAAGGAAATCAGTCAATTGAATACAGGCCCTTAACTATGAAATTCACATGACTTGGCAGGGGCGCAGCCATTTTTATTTGTTATTTGTTTTATTTTACCTTTATTTAACTAGGCAAGTCAATTAAGAACAAATTCTTAATTACAATGACGGCCAAACCCTAACCCAGACGACGCTGGGCCAATTGTGCGCCGCCCTATGGGTGGGCCAGGGAGGGCATAGGCCCACCCACTGGGGAGCTGGGCCCAGCAAATCAGTATTAGTTTTTCCCCACAAAGGGGCTTTATTACAGACAGAAATACTCCTCAGTTTCATCAGCTGTCCGGGTGGCTGGTCTCAGATGATCCCGCAGGTGAAGAAGCCGGATGTGGAGGTCGTGGGCTGGCGTGGTTACACATGGTCTGTGGTTGTGAGGCTGGATGGACATACTGCCAAATTTTCTACAATTACATTGGAGGCAGCTTATGGTTGTCACGGGCGTCATAAGAAGTGGACCAAAGTGCAGCGTGGTAAGCGTACATATTCCTTTTATTTATAGAAAATGTAGCCAAGGAAACAACCGTGAAGCTTAACTTCGGCTATAATGCCTCTAATAAAGTCAACTTCCCACAAATAACAAAGAGGAAAAGGCTGCCTAAGTTTGATTCCCAATCAGAGACAGCTGTCCCTGATTGAGACCCATACCCGGCCAAAACATAGAACTAAAGAACATAGAATACAGAACATAGAATGCCCACCCAAATCACACCCTGACCAAACCAAATTAGAGACATTAAAAGGCTATCTCAGGTCAGGGCATGACAATAGTAGAGAAATGAACCTGCAATTCTCTGGCAACAGCTCTGGTGGACATTCCTGCAGTCAGCATGCCAATTGAGATATCTGTGGCATTATGTTGTATGACAAAACTGCACATTTAAGAGTGGCCTTTTATTGTCCCCAGCACAAGGTGCACAACCTGTGTAATGATCATGCTGTTTAATCAGCTTCTTGAAATGCCACACCTGTCAGGTGGATGGATTGTCTTGGCAAAGGAGAAATGCTCACTAATAGGGATGTAAACACATTTTTGCATAACATTTAAGAGAAATAAGCTTTTTGTGCATTTGGAAAATTTCTGGGATCTTTTATTTTCGCGATTTTAAAAATCGGATCAACACTTTACATGTTGCGTTTATATTTTTGTTCAGTGTAAGTTATATGAAGAATGTAGCATATGGGTGACCTGCATGGTTTTAAACTGGAGGTTGAAGAAAATAAATTAAGATAAATCCACTAGTGAACACTGACTGTACTCCTTAAATATACTAGGCACTTTTTTTTATCACTATCAACAAATTAAGAAATAGCACTCAGTCATTCTATGTGTTTTCAACATTTGGCCAAATATTACATTTAGCAAAAAGTGTATTTATCCAAATGTAACTAAATCTGCTGAATATAGAATCAATCTGCTTTATTATTATAGTAATGATTCATTGAGCGCTCAATAAGTCACCATACATTATTCATAGAATTCATAATTTGATTCAGATATTAACTGAGGATTGCTTTACAGTACTTCCAAGTTGAAAGGCTGAACTAGCTATTGTCACCTCCACTGTGGCAGGCAAATTGGTAGGAAAATATGAGCTTATATAATTTATCTCAAAAGGCAGTTCAATGACTAGTGCTCCAAATGTAAATTCTGCATCTATACATTTTGTTGTATACTGTGTTCATTGTCTGTCTGTGTATTCTGTTTATTGTGGCAGCACCATTGTCAAGACCCGGTTACGAACTCGGGTCTCCGGTGTGAGAAACAGTCACTTAGCAAACTGAGCCACTAATAGTCGGCAGAACCCAGAAGATGAGGCAGACACAGCAGTACTTGAGACGGTGTTTCAATAAAGAAAAAAAGGAACGTTCTTTAGGCAAAAATATAAATCCACAACGTCAAAAGTAATTCCAAGAGAAAAAGGTAATCCTCCAAGTCAAAAGGTAAATCCACAAGGTGGAAGGTACAGCAGGGAAAAGCCTCAAAAGATAATCAAAAATAAATACACGAGAACAAAAACAGAGTACCACAAGAGCGTCCAACTGGAGCAACAAATGTTCACAGCATCACTGGGGCTGGGTGCTAACATTCAAACACAGAGCAAAGGACTGAGGAAAACTAAGAGTTTAAATATATTCAAGGGAAACGAGGCACAGGTGCAAATAATAACTGGGAACAAGGGAAAACAAAAGGGTCAAAAAGCACAATGGGGGCATCTAGTGGCCAAAACCAGAACAATCCTGGCCAAATCCTGACAACCATTCCACCGAGTCAAATTCCTGAACATGCAAATGTATTTAGCAAATAAAGGTGATTCTGATCTATACTCTCTCTTGTCTTTGAAATCCGGCCCTCTAAAAAAGAATCTGACTTTCAAAAGCCATGAATCAGTTTTCTGCCACATCTAAGATTTAATGTCCCTTTAGAGCAGAGCTCTTCTCAAAATTGCATTTGCTCTATACATGTCGGTTCAATTGGCATGCAAAATCAAATCAGTTTTCAGCTGAGCAGACTAAGTCAGGAGACCTAAACACTTGCTACAGGCCAGACACATTGTGAAGCTATAACTAGACGAGGCAGACTATTCTAGCCAGAGACAGTTAATGACAGTGTAATAAATAACACATTTTCTGTAACAATAAACAAGATTTTCACAAAACATTTTGAGGTGCTCCCTCCTAATGTGAAGGCTTTTCACTACAGCTGTATCTGACCAAGTCACTCTGTGCTCTTGTGTATGTCAGTTTATGTGAGGGTCACCTTCATGAACTGTTATTCGAACAGCTTTTCCCATTTCTTGTCTGCCCAAATCGAGAGATATGAATCAGAGACTCAAATGATCTATTAGCATTAGCAACATTACCAAATGGCTTTAATATGTTCATATATGGGGATTTAATCTTGTAAATAGTTCTTAATTGAATTATGGTTGAATTATGGTAGTTGCGGATAATTGCAGGCTAACAGTTCCTATTTTCTTATTAAAACATGCTGTTTCAGAGGTCAACAAGTTTAGATTTTGTATTGGAAAACATGCAGGCCAATTAAATTTGCCCTTTAAAGTCAGCCATTATACTTGTTTAACAAACTTAGCTGAGGTCAATGACCAACAATCGAAAGCAACACAGTGTTGACAGATGTGATTCCCCCTAATTTGTAATGGCACTGAACCTAAAAAAACAATTTATGTTTAAATACACTCCCTCAGGGTAGTCCTCCATCACAACAAGAAACAGTTATCCACAAGTTGATTTAAAACCAAATTGAGTGAAGAAAAGCTATCACTACCAAGTTTCATATCCAATACTTGTTTGCTTCTTCCAATTGGAAATTAATTGGTTGTGAAAGAGAGATAGAGAAATGCTCTCAGATAGACATTGAGAGGGTGTGGTAGAGTGGCTGAGTAACACTGAGTGCTACAGAGAGAGAGAAAAAGACAGAGGAGGACAGAGTAAGAAGGATACTGTTGTGCCCTTTTGACAACACCATGCCCGACCAAAACCTTACTATGGTAGTTTGGATATTTTCTTTTCACATTGACTTTTCTAGAATGGTTCTGTTCCTCAGCAGAGAGAGAGAGAAAAAGAGAGAGAGAGAGCGAGAAAGAGAGAGAGAGAAAAAAAGAGAGAGTGAGAGAAAAAGAGAGAGAGAGAAAAAGAGAGAGAGAGAAAAAGAGAGAAAGAAAAACAATGACTCCTATGACCATGGTAACATCTGCTTGAGGTCACTAGCTGCACCCCTATTGGGATACACTTTAAATTAGGCTAGACCATCTCTACACTACTTTACCTGATCCTATCTGTTGGAGACAAATCCAAACTTTGTAATTAACTTCCTTGAACCGAGGCTGAAGAAACAGCCTTTTCCTAATTTCATACTCATGTCTTTTTAGCGCTCTTTGTGCAAGACCAGAAAAACTATATAATTTCTTCCTCCCGGTTCTCTCACTCGAACTGTCATTTCTCGCATCCCAAGAGCCAGACAAATTGGAGAATTTTGGGGGGGATCTTTAGGGACCCCAGACAAATTCAGCGACCTATCATGTTAGTATTTGGAATTACTTTCTGTGATGATAATGAAATTGTCATTTTCAGCCTATTGCAAGTTTAATTATAGCCTATTTCCCATTAATTAAAGGTGAAATGTAATTGGACAGGTGGCTGGTGTCTGGTTCCACTTGCAGCTGGATGGTCTCATCTAGCCGGAGAATGCCCATGCACCCCTGAAATGGGACTCCAGGGTTTGATAATAATGAAGCTTCTCATTTTCGTCCTTCTTTATTTTAATTAATCTAGCTACTCCCCTCCTGTGTGATGTACACATGCCACTGGGAGAAAGTGTTTTGCTTTTCCCAAACTTCCTCTCGGTTTGTGTCTGTGGCAAAAGTGAGTTTACTCTAAGACCACACAAGTTGAGGCTGAAGTAAGTTCAACAAGTGGGCACACAACTTGAATGCTAGAGCCAAGGTAAACGTGGTCCACCAGGGTTCGAAACTTGGGTATCCTGTGTGCCACAAGATTATGTTATCCCTCTGAGCTAAACCACATACAGAACTCCATGACAGTCTGAGCCAATCCCTTTGAAGTCTGACTCAATGTAAACCCACACGAGTGCAAAGCACCAAAAAAGTAGGTTGTGTGTTGGGGGAGCACTCAGGGTGACACACTCAGAAATATCTATTCATTTCTACTTCAAAGAAAATTAAACCTTGACAGAGGTTTACCTTCAAGGGACTGCAGGGACTATCGGTGGGAGTTATTAATATGAAGAAAAAAAATACATCATTTGATCAATTAGGATTAAGACACAATTTCACAAGCAGCTATTCATTTCCTGAAACAGGAAAGGGCCTTCCCCAAACTGTTGCCACAAAGTTGGAAACACAGAATCGTCTAGAATGTCATTGTATGCTGTTGCGTTAAGATTTCCCTTCACTAGAACTAAGGGGCCTAGCCCAAACCATGAAAAACAGCCCCAGACCATTATTCCTCCTCCACCAAACTTTACAGATGGCACTATGCATCTAGGCAGGTAGCGTTCTCCTGGCATCCGCCAAATACTAGACGTTTCCACTTCACAGTAACAGCACTTACAGTTGACCGGGAAGCTCTAGCAGGGCAGAAATGTGACGACCTGACTTGTTAGAAAGGTGTCATCCTATGACGGTGCCACGTTGAATGTCACTGAGCTCTTCAGTAAGGCCATTCTACTGCCAATGTTTGTTTATGGAGATTGCATGGCTGTTTGCTCGGTTTTATACACGTCAGCAACGGGTGTGACTGAAACAGCCAAATCCACTAATTTAAAGGGGTGTTCACATACTTTGTATATATAGTGTAAATATATCACAAGTATGTGATGTATTGTTGTCTCTACCTTCTTGCCCTTTGTGCTGTTTTCTGTACCCAATAAGTGCTTGTACTGCTACCATGCTGTGTTGTCATGTGTTGCTGCCTTGCTATGTTGTTGTCTTTGGTCTCTCTTTATGTAATGTTGTCTCTCTTGTTGTGATGTTTGTTTTGTCCTATATTTATATTTTTTATCCCAGGTCCCGTAGGAGGCATTTTGCCTTTTGGTAGGCCTTCATTGTAAATAAGAATTTGTTCTTTAACCTTTATTTAACTAGGCAAGTCAGTTAAGAACAAATTCTTATTTACAATGATGGCCTAGGGGTGAAACTGCCTTGTTCAGGGGCAGAATGACAGATTTTTGTCAGATCGGGGATTCGATCTAAGAACCTTTCAGTTACTGGCCCAACGCCCTAACCACTAGGCTAACTGCCACCCCTTGACTTTTTAACTGACTTGCCTAGGTAAATAAAGGTTAAATAAAATTCTAATTAAAAGACTGCAGGTATTAATGTTTCAAGAAAGGAGTGTATATATTTGGCCTGGCGAAGCGGTTTAATGCGCTGACTGAATGGAAGCTGATAATTGTGAGTTTTTTTACTCTGCTGGTCTCCTGAAGAAATGACAAGTCTTCACTGTCCGAGACTGCGTCAAGACCGAATACAAATGTATCTGACACCTAGACAAGACCTGGACACCCAAAATGTGGTCTCAAAATGTGGTCTCAAAATGTGGTCTCGAGACCGAGACTGATCTGGTGTAAGTCCAGGTAGTTAACGTTCCAGTGTCAACAACCTGAAATCCCTGGTTATGAGCTGACTGAACTGAGCACCCTCTGAAACAAACAAGCTAATTATGAAACGCCACAACTCAGTTGACCCTATAATGAACCAAATTACTCAGAGAACAACACAACCCTGCTTGTAATTAACTGATTGGGAAACAGCAGCTAGCGCTCCATGCGCATTCTGACTTTCACAGCAGATCCTACTGGTGGGATGCTGTGACATACTGTACATTCTTCAGGGGTTAATTTGCTGCTCCACAGAAGGCTATTCCTTCCTATACACCCACCTCCACTTCTACCCTCTCCTCCTCTCATCTCCATTCCTCTGCACACAATCACACACTGCATATTAGTCATTGCTTATACAAGCTGTGTGTGTGTGTGTGTGTGTGTGTGTGTGTGTGTGTGTGTGTGTGTGTGTGTGTGCGTGTGTGCGTGTGTGCGTGTGTGCGTGTGTGCGTGTGTGCGTGTGTGCGTGTGTGCACGCGCCTACTACTTTATGTGTGGGAGCATGTTTTTGGTTATTGCTAGGATGCATTGTCATCCTGTATATATTTCATTTGAATGGACTCTAGGTTAGCAGTACCATTTATAATGGCAGTTCCTTTGATGTCCACTCTCTCTGCCTCCCCATCTTCCTCCCGCCCCCCATTCTGACCTCCCCATCTGCCTCTCTCCCCATTCTGATCTCCCTCTCTCCCCCATTCTGTTCTCCCCATCTCCCTCCCTCCCCCATCCCTCCCCCATTCTAACCTCCCCATCCCTCCCGCATTCTGACCTCCCCATCTCCCTTCCTCCCCAATTCTGACCTCCTCCATCCATCCCCATTCTGACCTCCCCATCTCCCCCATTATGACCTCCCCATCTCCCTTCCTCCCCAATTCTGACCTCCTCCATCCATCCTCCATTCTGACTTCCCCATCTCCCCCATTCTGACCTCCCCATCTCCCCATTCTGACTCCTCCATCCATCCCCAATTCTGACCTCCTCCATCCATCCTCCATCCATCCCCCATTCTGACCTCCCCATCTCCCTCATTATGACCTCCCCATCTCCCTTCCTCCCCCATTCTGACCTCCCCATCTCCCCCATTCTGACCTCCCCATCTCCCCCATTCTGACCTCCTCCATCCATCCCCCATTCTGACCTCCCCATCTCCCCCATTCTGACCTCCTCCATCCATCCTCCATCCATCCCCCATTCTGACCTCCCCATCTCCCTCATTATGACCTCCCCATCTCCCTTCCTCCCCAATTCTGACCTCCTCCATCCATCCCCCATTCTGACCTCCCCATCTCCCCCATTATGACCTCCCCATCTCCCCCATTCTGACTCCTCCATCCATCCCCAATTCTGACCTCCTCCATCCATCCCCCATTCTGACCTCCCCATCTCCCCCATTCTGACCTCCCCATCTCCCCCATTCTGACTCCTCCATCCATCCCCCATTCTGACCTCCTCCATCCATCCCCCATTCTGACCTCCCCATCTCCCCCATTAAGACCTCCCACTCTTATCTTTGTGACCCCTCTCTGTGACCCCTCACTTGATAATTGGATAACAGGTGGGCAATACATGACATCCCTATTAGTGCCTTAGATAGTGTAGAATAATCACAGCGTCATTATCAATAGCGTGACCACGCACAAAGTTACACAACTGAATGTGGGTCATTTTTAAATGTCATAATGGGTCATGGTTAAAGGACCAGCGCAGTCAAAAAAGTGATATTACTGTGTTTCACAGTGTACATATTTCCACACTATGAGGTTGGAATATTACTGTGAAATTGTGATAATGCACTTTTAATGTCAGGAAGCAGGTGCAGTCAGTGTTTAATAAGAACACCCAGAGTGGCTACAGGAACCAGCGTAGCATCTGAACATAACACAGAAACAATACTGCCTGATGGGTGAAAATAAACATTAAAAAGGAGCTCTAGATAAAGGGGGAGTAATCAGGGAAGTGATGAGGTGCAGGTGTGCGTAATGAAGGTTGCCAGGACCGGTGGTTAGTAGACCTGCGAAGACCGGTGACGCTGAGCACTGGAGATGAGGAGTGGGAGTAGATGTGACATTGGGTGAGTGCTGTTTGATAAGACTGCCTGAAATTTCAGCCTGTTTTGGTGGGACGGAGTTTTGGCCTGCCTGGGGACATCGCCAGGTGGTAAATTAGTTAATAGATAAAACCTTTCTTCCCATATCAGCTAGTTCAGTTTTCACCTCCCCACTCAGACCACTCCCAGACAGTCCACATTTCTGCTTGAGAAATTGCTGTTTGCTAATAAGCTATTTTATTTTTTACAATTTTAATTGAACGCGATCACAGTAAGGTAGTTAATTGTTACCCAGAAATGATTTGATATTGAGATAAAAACATCTGCATTGGACCTTTAAAGTGTGGTTTATATCTCAAAATAGCTTGTACAGTTGTGAGTACAATATGAGTAAATCTATGTATCATTTATTAATCATTTGCAAATGTGTTTTGGACTGTTTTGATCCGGTACCTCTCATGGCATGACAAATAATGGTCACATTTTGCAATGCAATATTCTAATAAAAGCAATTGCAGTTAATTCGAGTTGTCTCTGTTAATTGTCCAAGACTTAATCAATCCCTAATGCAGTGGTGTAAAGTACTTAAGTAAAAAATACTTTAAAGTACTACTTAAGTTGTTTTTTGGGGTATCTGTACTTTACTTTACTATTTATATTTTTGACAACTTTTACTTCACTACATTCCTAAAGAAAATAATGTACTCCTTACATTTTCCCTGATACCCAAAAGTACTAGTTACATTTTGAATGCTTAGCAGGACAGGAAAATTGTCTAATTCACACACTTATCAAGAGAACATCGCTGGTCATCCCTACTGCCTTTGATCTGGCAGACTCACTAAACACAAATGCTTTGTTTGTAAATTATGTCTGAGTGTTGAAATGTGCCCCTGGCTATGCATAAAAAAAATACAGTGCAATACAGTACATTTAATACCAGAATACTTTTAGACTTTTACTGAAGTAGTATTTTAATGGGTGACTTTTACTTGAGTCATTTTCTATTAAGGTATCTTTACTTTTACTCAAATATGACAATTGGGTACTTTTTCCACCACTGCCCAAATGTGAAGAAATTCAATTTCAGCCCAAGCCTAATATTCTAAGAGTTGATTCGGGTTGGGTCAGCCCAGGTTTATGGTTTGCGTAACATTGTGAGTGTGAGTAGCACGTCTGTATCTCTCACAGAACTCGAATGAGGTTCACTTTCTATGATCTCTCTCCTTATCAATTCAATTCAAGGTGCTTTATTGGCATGGGAAACATACACTACCGTTCAAAAGTTTGGGGAAACTTGGAAATGTCCTTGTTTACAAAAAAAACACTTTTTGTCCTTTAAAATAACATAACATGATCCGTTTAGACATTGTTAATGTTGTAAATGACTATTGTAGCTGGAAATTGAAGTTTTTTTTAATGGAATATATGCATCGGCGTACAGAGGCCCATTATCAGCAATCATCACTCCTGTGTGCCAATGGCACGTTGTGTTAGCTACTCCAAGTTTATCATTTTAAAAGGATAATTGATTAATAGAAAACCCTTTTCCAATTATGTTAGCACAGCTAAAAACTGTTGTGCTAATTAAAGAATCAATAAAACTGGCCTTCTTTAGACTAGTTGAGTATCTGGAGCATCAGCACTTGTGGGTTTGATTACAGGCTCAAAATGGGCTGAAACAAAGGACTTTCTTCTGAAACTCGTCAGTCTATTTTTGTTCTGAGAAATGAAGGCGAGAAATTGCCAAGAAACCGAAGATCTCTACAACGCTGTGCACTACTCCCTTCAAGGAACAGCGCAAACTGGCTCTAACCAAAATATAACGAGGAGTGGGAGGCCCCGGTGCGCAACTGAGCAAGAGGACAAGTACATTAGAGTGTCTAGTTTGAGAAACAATCGCCTCACAAGTCCTCACCTGGCAGTTTCATTAAATAGTACCCGCAAAACCCCAGTCCCAACGTCAACAGTGAAGAGACGATTCCGGGATGCTGGCCTACTATTTTTAGCCAGATCCTAATTGGTATGTCAAGTTTTACGTTCCTTTTTATGGCATAGAAGGCCCTTCTTGCCTTGTCTCTCAGATCGTTCACAGTTTTGTGGAAGTTACCTGTGGTGCTGATGTTTAGGCCACGGTATGTATTGTTTTGTTTGTGTGCTCTAGGGCAACGGTGTCGCGATGGAATTTGTATTTGTGGTCCTGGCGACTGGACCGTTTTTGCAACACCATTATTTTGGTCTTACTGAGATTTACTGGCAGGGCCCAGGTCTGGCTGAATCTATGCAGAAGATCTAGGTGCTGCTGTAGGCCCTCCTTGGTTGGTGACAGCACCAGATCATCAGCAAACAGTAAACATTTGACTTCAGATTTTAATAAGGTGAGGCCGGGTGCTGCAGACTGTTCTAGTGCCCTCACCAATTCGTTTATATATGTTGAAGAGGGCGGGGCCTAAGCTGCATCCCTGTCTCACCCCATGGCCCTGTGGGAAGAAATGTTTTTTTTTGCCAATTTTAACTGCACCCTTGTTGTTTGTGTACATTAATTTTATATTGTCGTATGTTTTTCCCCCCAACACCACTTTCCATCATTTTGCATATCAGACCCTAATGCCAAATTGAGTTGAAGGCTTTTTTTTAAATGAGAAGACTTTGCCTTTGAAAACAAAGGGTTTGTCAATTAGGGTGTGCAGGGTGAATACATGGTCTGTCGTACGATAATTTGGTAAAAAGCCAATTTGACATTTGCTCAGTACATTGTTTTCACTTAGACAATATACGAGTCTGCTGTTAATGATAATGCAGAGGATTTTCTCAAGGTTGCTGTTGACGCATGTCCCACAGTAGTTGTTGGGGTCAAATTTGTCTCCACTTTTGTGGATTGGGGTGATCAGTCATTCTTTCCAAATATTGGGGAAGATGCCAGAGCTAAGGATGATGCTAAAGAGTTTTAGTATAGCCAATTTGTATTTGTTGTCTGTATATTTGATCATTTCATTGAGGATTCCATCCATACCACAGGCCTTTTTGGGTTGGAGGGTTTTTATTTTGTCCTGTAGTTCATTCAAGGTAATTGGAGAATTCAGTGTTTTCTGGTAGTCTTTAATAGTTGATTCTAAGATTTGTATTTTATCATGTATATGTTTTTGCTGTTTGCTGGCTCTTTGTTATAGAGCCAAAAAGATTGAAGAAGTGGTTTACCCAAACGTCTCCATTTTGGATAGATAATGATTTGTTTAATGTTTTCCAATTTTCCCAGAAGTGGTTAGTCTATGGATTCTTCAATTACATTGAGCAGATTTGAGATGTGCTGTTCCTTAGTTTTCTGTATTGTTTTAGTGATTCACCATAGTGAAGCTTAGACTCAGGTTTTCTGGGTGTCTGTCTTTGGTTGAAC
This sequence comes from Oncorhynchus mykiss, assembly GCF_013265735.2. Classification (NCBI taxonomy): domain Eukaryota; kingdom Metazoa; phylum Chordata; class Actinopteri; order Salmoniformes; family Salmonidae; genus Oncorhynchus; species Oncorhynchus mykiss. The sequence goes on from NC_048591.1 coordinate 32,939,956, forward strand.
AGGTTTCTCAATTTCATTTCCTAGGTTTTTGTATTCTTCAAACCATTTGTCATTGTAAATTTTCTTTGGTTTCCTGTTTTTTTTTATTTTTAGATTTGATAGGGAAGCTTAGAGGTCAACTATACTGTTTATATTTTCTGTTGTTGGCCAAGTTTACACCTTCACCATTACAGTGGAACGTTTTGTCCAGGAAGTTGTCGAAAAGGAATTGAATTTGTTGTTGCCTAATAGTTTTTTGGTAGGTTTCCATACTACATTCCTTCCATCTATAGCATTTCATGGTTGAGTATTCCTCTGTTCAAGTAGACTGTGATTTTGCTATGAACTGATAGGGGTGTCAGTGGGCTGACTGTGAACACTCTGAGAGACTCTGGGTTGAGGTCAGTGGTAAAGTAGTCTACAGTACTACTGCCAAGAGATGAGCTATAGGTGTACCTACCATAGGAGTCCCCTCGAAGCCTACCATTGACTATGTACATACCCAGCGTGCGACAGAGCTGCCGTTTTTGTTGGTTATGTTGTCATAGTTGTTCCGAGGGTGGCATATGGGGGAGGGAATGCTGTCACCTCCAGGCAGGTGTTTGTCCCCCTGTGTGCTGAGGGTGTCAGGTTCTGGCTTTTAGGTCGCCACAGACTAGTACATGTCCCTGGGCCTGGAAATTATTGATTTCCCCCTCCAGGTTGGAGAAGCTGTCTTCATTAAAGCATGGGGATTCTAGTGGGGGGATATAGGTAGCACACAGGATAACATTTTTCTCTTAAGATAATTTCCTTTTGAATTTCTAGCCAAATGTAAAATGTTCCTGTTTTGATTCATTTAATAGAGTGAGTTAGGTCTGCTCTGTACCAAATTAGCATTAGCATTAGTCCCTTCCCTGTTCCACACCTGGTAGTTTGGTGGATGGAACTACAAGCTCTTTGTAACCTAGAGGGCAACCAGTGGGGTCCGTCTCCTCCATACCATGTTACTTGTAGGATGACAATGTCTGTATTTCTGATTTCTTTGAAGTCCAGGTTCCTGTTCTTTAGACCAAAGGCAGATGACCTCAGGCCTTGGATATTCCAGGATGAGATAGTGAAGGCTTTGTGTTCCATAAAGGCAGATGATCTCAGGCCTTGGATATTCCAGGATGAGATAGTGAAGGCTTTGTGTTCCATAAAGTTTCCACTGTTGTTGGCCGTGTGGTTTGGCTTATCTCTGCTCAGATAGACATGAGCCTGAAACTCTCATCTCTCCAGCGTTGCACTTCATATAGCCGCGTGAAGGGGTTCTAGAGGAGCTGCAGCACCCCTGATAAATTAAAAAACATTTACCAAAGTTATAGAATAACTGCTGTCTGTTCAGAAATACATGAAATATTTCAGAATAGCCTACTACAGCATCTAAATGACCTTAATTAAACCACAGATGATTGCTAGTTTATTTTTTTTAATTGCGCAGCTGTAGATTGTGTGTAGTCCAACAAGGAACGCGCAGCAAATCTGTCAGTGAACAGTACACAAACAGTCCTTTCGCAATATGGAAAACAGGTTGGAAACCAAATGGCTCCTGCTGAAAAGAGAACTATAATCTGTCTGCTGTAGGCTAACTAAATATTTTATTAACTTCCAAATATTGTTTTACAAAGTAAGACGAGCGCAAGTTTTGGGCTTTTGGCAGGAACGCATCGGCCATCACCAGCGAGTGAGCTGCGCTTCATTGGGTGAGCCAGTGAAACTGGAAGGCATGTTTAGGCCTATAATTTCCTCATATTTTATTACATTTCTCATGCGTTCCGGTACCTCAGGGCTCCCTAGGTCACACACAGAGAAGAGATTATTTTTTTGTTCTGGCACCTCTCGAATTACAAATGAAGCACTGCGGGTATCACTTGAACACCCTTTGATGGGGGGACAATTCACAGACAATGGAAAATAAAGTCAGAAATCCCTGGTCTTTTGTATCTGTTGTTGTACTTCTTGGTTGGTTTGGCAACCGTGTGCTCTAGCAGAGAACCTAGCTTTACCAAGGGGTGCACACTGCATTCCGAATTTGAAGGTACAATTGTTTTGTTGACTTTGAGCTCACCACGAGGAGGCATTGAGGACGTTGTGTGGCAAAAGAGAACGTGTCTTCTGGCGCCCTCTGCTGACCACTACACTCAATGACATCTGGCTGGAGCCAACTGTTGACAGTCCTCACAAGTTTGCTATTTTCCAAAGAAAGTAATGTTGACTTTTTTTCTGATAAGTCAGCTGTTCAGAGAAGAGTAAAAGCAAACATAGTGTAGTCGTTATGGTTAAGTGTTAGGGACCCCACAAATGTTGACTTTATAATTTTATCCACATGCTACAGCTCATGAAACATGGGGGCCAACACTTCAGATGCGCCTGTTTTATAACACAGTTTCAGAGTCTAATTTAAATAAGAGAGAATTATAATTGCCACGCAAATATTTTGCCTATGAATTAGGTAGGACATTGTGCACCAGAGGCAAAACATGGGTGAATTCACAGCCAACAACAGAGCCACATTTTGTGACCGAACTACTGCAAAGTGCATTGAAAGAATTGAAGGAATGTGTATACTTTGTTCATATGAATATTATGAACATATCAACAAAGTATCACACAGATGCAGAAATACTGACAGGCAGACACCACCAGAACATATTCGTAAGTCTAAGTTAGTAGCCCAGTCCTAAGTGAGGTTTGAAGTGATAACTCCCAATCACCAGATAGTCATTGGAGTGCTATTAGACCACAGCTTCTGCAGCTAGCTAGGCTATACCACATCACATGGATTAGATTAACCTCCAGGTTAAATTACCTGGCTATAGGCTTTGATATTATACAGAGCTAGTTCCCCTTTATTTTGCTACTATAAACTGTGAAAAGATATGGCCTTTTTACAATGTCACTTAAACAAAATGACTATCTATAGACTAGTTCTAAATAGGAAAGTAGTCATGTGAATTCATTGTGAGGGGAAGTCCATTAGTAATTATGTCATCACTGAGGTTGACTTGATTTGCATAGGACTTTCATGATGAGTGAAGGGATAGACTGGCACTAATGCCCTGCTGGACTGGTTTTATGGAATCCCAATTCCTAGCTTCCTCCTACCATAATTCAAATGTGCTTCACTATGATGCTACACACTAATTCTATATAGCCTGTAGGCACAGACATCAGTTCAACGTTTTGATTTACATTTGGTTGAGTTGTCAATCAATGTGAAAAAAAAATAAAAAATGAACAATGTCATTGGATTTAGGTTCAAAGTTGCAGAAAAATGACTTTTTTTTTTTTTTTTTTTTTAATTCTGGGACATTGTTACATTGTGGGTTGCAACCAATGTGTACAAACCCTGGATTACAAACCCTGGATTACTGATGCTATGTATTGGCCATTGAGAGGTTTTGAAGCACTCCCTAGTAGGAGCAGTCCTCCATAGGAATGAATGAAATTCTACAGTATTTAGATTACATTTTTAGGGTAGTGGGGACAGTGACATTAGTCATCTCTAAAAATTATACTTTAAGGAAAATGTTTTTATATACAGTACCAGTCAACTTTGGACACTCCTACTCATTCAAGGGTTTTTCTTTATTTTAACTATTTTCTACATTGTATAATAATAAGATAGGAAATAACACATCAATATGTAGTGACCCAAAAAGTGTTAAATTAAAATGTATTTTTTTGTGTTACTATTTCCTTTTTTATTTAGCAAATATTTCTTACTTTTTAACTCTGCTTTGTTGGGAATGGGCTATACGCCTGTCGTACTCGGTGATTTCATTTCAACACACCCCTCCTATAAGTAATCTAGTGTGTATATGAATCATTGGAGGGAAACAGTCTGTTTAGGCGGGGAGACTAGGATTCAGATGGACGTTCGTTTTTGGCAAGGAAATGCAGTCTGTAAACCGCGCCCCTTTACTCTAAAATATTTTTTTCTTGTGCTTGTATTGCTTCCTGGAATTAAATGAACCCCGAAATGTGTACCACCGGTGAATTTAGCTGGATTGTCTCATACAAATCTTTATCATAATAGTTGACGAGTAAACATACATTGAAGGGATATGCAAAGCAAATTGACTTGGAAATAAAAGTACAGTACAAAGCCCGCTTTGGACGAGGACAATGGCCTATTCGGGTAAGTTGCTTCTGCAGTCCTCGCTGCATTTTTTTCACTGTTCCTATATATATATATTTTTTTAAAGTGAACTAGGTTACTTATTGTAAACGTTCGATTGTCTCGCAGGTGCGAACACCATTTATTCCATTCCTCTCCTTTGTAGTGAGACGAGTACTACTCATATGCTAGCGATCTGGACTACTTATTTGTCTAGAGAGAGCTAGATCCGGTTGTAGCGTGTGGTGATGTTTGCGCGGTACAGTTCGCGCTCTTTTAGACGGAGTCTGAGTCTGACGCACACTGTGGTATTTCACCCAATAGATATGGTTGTTGATCAAAATTGGATTTGTTTTCAATTTCTTTGTGGATCTGTGTAATCTGAGGGAAATATGTGTTTCTATGGCCATACATTTGGCAGGAGGTTAGGAAGTGCAGCTCAGTTTCCACCTCATTTTGTGGGCAGTGTGCACATAGCCTGTCTTCTCTTGAGAGCCAGGTCTGCATACGGTGGCCTTTCTCACTGAGTCTGTACATTGTAAAAGCTTTCCTTAATTTTGGGTCAGTCACAGTGGCCAGGTATTCTGCCTCTGTGTACTCTCTGTTCAGGGTCAAATAGCATTCTAGTTTGCTCTTTTTTTTGTTAATTCTTTCCAATGTATCAAGTAAGTATCTTTTTGTTTTCTCATGATTTGGTTGGATCTCTCTCTAATGAAACCAGTCTGTAGGAAATTGAGTTACAAAACCATGATGCATTGGCAAAAATCAACTATTATTCTGACACTTGGCTAAGTGTCTTATTGAATATTATTTTGTACGTTTTCACCCTAAATAAAATGTTACTTTATTTTCATTTAACACAAAAAATGTTTGTGGTAGTTTGTCCATAAATCGTTAAAATACTAGTTGAATTTTGACACTTTTTCAAGTTTCTGTAAAAACGTATTCACCCATGATGCATAATCCCCAGGAGTTGTCCTTAGATGAGCACAAGTTAAAGCTACAATATGTAACTTTTTGGGATTCCTGACCAAATTCACATAGAAATGTGAGTTATAGATCTTTCATTCCAGTTGAAAGCAAATCTAAGAAGTGGTAGATCTGTTCTATGTGTATTATTTCTATGTTTCCTTTTTGTGTTCAAACAGCTGAATATACAATATTTTTGGTTATAGAAGGATATTTCAGTGGTTTAGATGGTACAATCATTCACTACACAATAACTGCTTGTTTTGTCACAAACTAAAAGTAGGTGAACTATTAGAATTTTAGCAACCATGAAATGGTGTTGTGATTTCTGCATAGTGCATCTTTAAGTTCATTTATTCACTTAAATGCCATCAGCATGAGGTTCCTATTCTCAAACACCCCCTTAACCCTACTTGGCATTCTCAATACTAAAACTCTGAAATTGGGAAATTATTTTTATTTTCAATGTTATGTTTAACTCAAGCCTTTTCATAAGGGCAGCAATGTAAAATAATATATTAGAAATGTATTTGTTTTTACTTTTTTGGACTATGAAACTGTTAATGATGATTTTGTGGTAAAATATATATCTGATTAAAAAAACATAATGAAATAGATGTGTACAGATCCTAATCTCAGTGATCCAAGAGGAAATCACATGAAAAATGACATGAGAATGACCCATATAAGCTACAGACGAGAGACTGCATGCGAGTTGTTTTCCCGAGCATAATGAACATTCCATTGCATGGTACTGTTGATTCCCCCAGCCTCTATGAAATAGACAAGAGGGGGAAACTGGTCGCAGCCTGTAAGAACACCTTTTGGAGAAGGACACCATGGACAGGAAAAAGAGACGCACCATGGCAAAGGTCAGTCAATGGCTCTCTGTAAATCTAAGGTTAATGGAACATTTCATTTATTCTCTTAATTGTATGTGTATTGCTTATTTCCTGTATTTACAATGTAACTTTGTAAAGCATTACATAAGCCCATATTACCACTTATATTGATGATTAAACATGTTATATCTGTCAATGAAATCTGCAATTCTCAACAAGTGTCATATAAACAATGATGTCGTCAGTCATCCCTTTTCTAAAATATTCAGTATATTTGGCTAAAAAGCATAACTTCTTTCTAACAACTTTTCAAGCGATACCAATAACTTTACCAATGACATTTTGTGTAGTCTTATTCACTATTATTGTTGCAGAACCCTGAGTGGAAGAAGAATCTTGGCACCAAGCCATGTATTAGAAAGATGTTTGGCAGGTCTTGTCCCCCATCAGCATCCTGTCCCCAGTGTAGGGAGAGCCCTAAGAGTTCCCCCGCCATTGACACGCCTGGACAGATACCACAACAACACAACGACCTACCCTCAAGCAACAGGAAAAGGAGTAAGCCATTTAAAATGAAAACTTGTTAGGGTTAGGTGTCCCGTCAACGGGAGAGTTGTTGTAAATCATGCAGCGCCTTGTGTCATGATCACGCATTTTAGAGAAACAACAAATGTCGGTACATATTATATTGGCTGAAAGATTACATTCTTGTTAATATAACTGCACTGTCCACTTTACAGTAGCTATTACTGCGGAAAAAAATGCCATGCTATTGTTTGAGGAGAGCGCCTAACAACAAAACACTTTTTTTTACCGCGATAGGTTTGATAAATTCTCCTCTGAAGATGAAATGTGTACTTAGTCTGAAATCTTGCTCTGATTTATCAAATCAAATTTTATTTGTCACATACACATGGTTAGCAGATGTTAATGCGAGTGTAGCGAAATGCTTGTGCTTCTAGTTCCGACAATGCAGTAATAATCAACAAGTAATCTAGCTAACAATTCCAAAACTACTAGCTTATAGACACAAGTGTAAAGGGGATAAAGAATATGTACATAAAGATATATGAATGAGTGATGGTACAGAGCGGCATAGGCAAGATACAGTAGATGGTATCGAGTACAGTATATACATATGAGATGAGTATGTAAACAAAGTGGCATAGTTAGTGGCTAGTGATACATGTATTACATAAAGATGCAGTAGATGATATAGAGTACAGAATATACATGTACATATGAGATGAATAATGTAGGGTATGTAAACATTATAATAGGTAGCATTGTTTAAAGTGGCTAGTGATATATTTTACATCATTTCCCATCAATTCCCATTATTAAAGTGGCTGGAGTTGAGTCAGTGTGTTGGCAGCAGCCACTCAATGTTAGTGGTGGCTGTTTAACAGTCTGATGGCCTTGAGATAGAAGCTGTTTTTCAGTCTCTCGGTCCCAGCTTTGATGCACCTGTACTGACCTCTCCTTCTGGATGATAGCGGGGTGAACAGGCAGTGGCTCGGGTGGTTGTTGTCCTTCCCAGAGATAACATGAATTTGTTAGATAAAATAATTGTTCATATCCTAAAAAGGTCCATATAGCATGCACAATTGATTTTGTATTTCCACTCGTTCAATTTTCAAAGAATCTGTGAAAATCTCACCCTAAACGTAGTTTAAACCGGTCAAATCACGTCCGTATGTATTCCTCAGAGATCCTAGAACGTAACTAGACTTCACTATCATTAGTATATCCTATAGGAAAAAAGAGCGACGCCTTCATGGCAGGCCGACTCTCACTTGATTGACTCTAGCTTTGTCAAATAAGTACAAATCGCAGTCAAACAGAGCTAGCTAGATAGCCAATGAGCTGGGCTTCACGGGAGTATCCAGAAACCCTGTATCTGTCGTAAAATGTAGCTGCTAACCTTTTGTAACAGTATGCCTTTTCCTTTTGGACAAAAATTATAAGAATATTCAGTTATGAAAACAGGTTGTTTTGTAAATGTTGAACTTATAATATGGCTACTAATACTGGAAAAGCTAAATCAAAGTCTAAGTATACAGATTTGACAATATTCTTGCAGAAAAATGTCATATGAATGCAAATGTCTCCTTCGCGATTCGCCCAAATGTTCCTGGGTGATTTCACACTAAATGTCATGTAGTTCGCTCATACTTCAAGTTATCCGTCTGAAACTCTTCATACGCACAATCGGAATTACAACCAGAGTGATGGCTAGAACTGGGACCTTTGTTGCATTTCAAAGGTGGTGGTAGAAAAAAAAACTTTTTTCCTTTGTATTTTCTTCTACCAGATCTATTGTGTTATATTATCCTACATTCAATTCACATTTCCACAAACTTCAAAGTGTTTCCTTTCAAATGGTATCAAGAATATGCATATCATTGCTTCAGGGCCGGAGCTACAGGCAGTTAGATTTGGTTATGTCATTTTAGGTGAAAATTGAAACAAAGGGGGCTATCCCTAAGTCAGAGTTTTTGTAAGTGACAAGTATGTAGTATCCAACTCTCTTTCCTCTCTCTAGGTCTAGGAGATCAACCTACCACGGAGCAGACACAAGCTTCACTCCCATCCTCTTCCTTTTCATCAAACTGCCAGCCTCTCCATTCTTCCGTTACACCACGGCAACCCCCCTTTCCACATCTTACTCATCCTCACCTTTCCTCTCTGTCATCCTCTGTTTCACCACACGTCTCCACCCCCCATCCTCTTTCACTGGGCCCTCCTCTCCCGTCATCCATTCCACCAGTCTCCTCCTCCCCATCCTCGGTTTCACTGGGCCCTCCTCTCCCGTCATCCATTCCACCAGTCTCCTCCTCCCCATCCTCGGTTTCACTGGGCCCTCCTCTCCCGTCATCCATTCCACCAGTCTCCTCCTCCCCATCCTCGGTTTCACTGGGCCCTCCTCTCCCGTCATCCATTCCACCAGTCTCCTCCTCCCCATCCTCGGTTTCACTGGGCCCTCCTCTCCCGTCATCCATTCCACCAGTCTCCTCCTCCCCATCCTCGGTTTCACTGGGCCCTCCTCTCCCGTCATCCATTCCACCAGTCTCCTCCCCATCCTCGGTTTCACTGGGCCCTCCTCTCCCGTCATCCATTCCACCAGTCTCCTCCTCCCCATCCTCGGTTTCACTGGGCCCTCCTCTCCCGTCATCCATTCCACCAGTCTCCTCCTCCCCATCCCTCATGTTAGCAGCACATGCTTTTGGACATTCCTACACAGCCCAGTCTGGAGGCACTAATGTTGCACCACAACTCAACAACAACTATATTTTGGGCTCTGTTAATATTAACGTGTCATCTCAACAGAGCGGTAAGTGTATCTGTTATGATTCTAATCAGCATCTGAATACATTTAAAACAGTAACTTCATTTTATAATTACTCATGAATAACATTCGTTTCATTAGGTAGACCTTGTGCTTTGCTTATTTTTTTCTTCATATAGAATGTGCCACTCAAATTCCAAATGATTTGTATCCTAAGCAATGTTTGTTTTGTATATTCCAGTGGACTTGTCAGCGGCTCCACAAAGCAGTGATCAAGGGTAAGACATACATTTTTCGAACACTATAGACTAGTGTATTATGCAAATGATTAGTGTACTTGCAGTAGCAGTCATAGTAGTAGTGGGTTTTTACAGTATCCTAAACTGGATCAAATGGACTCTGCATTTATCCTCACCATTTAATTTTAGCACCATAAACTGATTGTGTTTCTGTCCTGTTTCTACAGTAAGTGAAGGGTGGCCTGACAGCCTGTACCTGGTGCACATCCAAGTTACAGCAAAGCAGACACATAGAAGACTTCCTACTTCCTACTGCTAAGTAGATATCATGTGGTGATTTGGCAATGTGATTATTTCACTTGTGTGCTTTTCAACTGGTGGTCATCATCACATACCTTACCTTTTTTTTAATCTGTGTGTTTTGTGTCCCTGTAACTTTGTCCTTGCAGAGGATGCTCTCATACAGAGAGTCAAAGAGAAGCATAAAGCCAGACTGAAAAGCCGCTGTAAGCACCTGTTTGAAGGCAACGCCAGAAATGAAACTCTTCTCAACAATATTTACACAAAACTCTACATCACAGCAGGAGAGACCGAAGGGCTCTGTAACAAACATGAGGTGTTGCAGATTGAGACAGCATCCCGAACATGCACATCAGAAGACACTCCTGTCAACTGCAACGACATCTTTAAACCTTTACCTGGACAGGACAGAATAATCACAACTGTGATGACCAAGGGCATTGCTGGGATCGGAAAAACAGTCACAGTCCAGAAGTTCATCCTTGACTGGGCAGAAGGAAAAGCCAATTTGCATCTGGATTTCATATTTCTGCTTCCTTTCCGGGATTTGAATTTGGTCGAAAAACAGTTCAGTCTTCATGGCCTTCTGTGTAGCTTCCACAATGAACTTAGAGAAATAGATGCAAAGAAAATTGCAGGTTGTCAAGTTCTGTTCATTTTCGATGGTCTGGATGAAAGCCAACTTCCACTGGATTTCAATCGAAACAAGATATTGTTTGACATGACAGAAGAAGCGCCCATTGATGTGCTTTTGACAAATCTCATTAAGGGGAATCTGCTACCCAGTGCTCGCCTCTGGATAACCTCCCGACCAGCAGCAGCCAATCAGATCCCCAGGAAGAACATAACACAGATGACAGAAGTGCGTGGGTTCAATGACTCACAGAAGGAGGAGTACTTCAGGAAGAGATTCTGTTGGGATGCGAACCTGGGCAACCGAATCATCTCCCACATAAAGACAAAAAGGAGCCTCAACATCATGTGCCAGATTCCAGTCTTCTGCTGGATCACTGCTATGGTTCTAGGGGAGATGTTGACAAATGACTGCAAAGAAATCCCAAAAACAATTTCTGAGATGTACACACACTTCGTGCTCATTCAGACAAACCTGAAGAACCAGAAGTATCATAACAGCAATGAGACAGATGCGCGGAGGATCAAAGAATCAGATAAAGAGATCATTCTAAAGCTGGCCAAGCTAGCTTTTGAACACCTGAAGAAAAGCAATCTCATATTTTATGAGAAGGATCTGATAGAGTGTGGCCTTGACATCAATGTAGCTTCAGTGAAATCTGGATTGTGCACAGAAATCTTTAAACAAGAAGATGGGCTCTACTGCGAGAAAGTCTACTGCTTTGTGCATTTCACCATCCAGGAGTACTTTGCCGCTCTGTATTTACTCTACTGCTACACAACCGATAACCTTTGTGTGTTGGAGTCTTTCCTCCATAAGGGGTTTGTTGAGGAGGACCTGGAAGAAGGTTCTGCGGCTTTGTTTGGTGATAACGGCGACCATTCAGATGCTTCGCAGAGTGATGAGTCTGGAGAAAGTCTAGAGTCCACTATTGAAGAAAACTCAACTCTGGAGGAAGAGCCTGAGGAACACTCCGAGTCATTCAATGATGATGAGGCTGAAGAAGTGTCTGGCTCTGAGTCTTCAGAGCTGGTTCTACAAGAAAAACCATCCTTCCATGTGTTACTGAAGAGTGCATTGCTCAATGCCTTGCAGAGTGTGAATGGACATCTGGACCTTATGCTCCGCTTCCTTCTTGGCCTTTCACTGGACTCCAATCAGAGACTCCTACAAGACCTACTGTCAGAGACGGAGAGCTATGCAGATAGTGTTGAAGAAACAAAGTTTTACATAAAGGAACAGCTGAGGTTGCACAACTCCCCCGAGAGATCCATTAACCTTGTATACTGTTTGGCTGAAATAAATGACAATACACTTACTGAAGAGGTTGAAGCGTACCTGAGGTCAGGAAATCGTGGAGGAACAAAGCTCTCACCTGCTAAATGCACAACTCTGGCTACTGTGCTGATGTCAAGGGAGATTCTGGATGAGTTTGACCTAAAGAAGTTCAACACTTGTGAGGAGGGACGAAAGAGGCTGATTCCACTTATCAAGTACTGCAGAAACGCTTTGTGAGTGTTAAGCTAATTATGCACATACAGAGTATTCAGACCCCTTGTCTTTTTCCACATTTTGTTACGTTACAGCCTTTATTCTAAAATTGATTGAATAGTTTTTTTGCCCTCAATCTACACACAATACCCCACAATTGCAATGCAAAAACAGGTTTATACATTTTTACAATTGTATTAAAAATAAATTTAGCACATTTGCATAAGTATTCAGACCCTTTGAAGCACATTGAGTCTTCTAGGGTATGACGCTACAAGCTTGGCACACCTATTTGGGGAGTTTCATTCTTCTCTGCACATCCTCTCAAGCTCTGTCAGGTTCCATGGGGAGCGTCGCTGCACAGCTATTTTCAGGTCTTTCCAGAGATGTTTGATCGGATTCAAGTCCGGGCTCTGGCTGGGCCACTCTAGGACATTCAGAGACTTGTCCTGAAGCCACTCCTGCGTTGTCTTGGCTGTGTGCTTTGGGTCGTTGTCCTGTTAGACTGGGGGCAAAGGTTCACCTTCCGAGATCCTGAGCGCTCTGGAGCAGGTTTTCATCAAGGATCTCTGTGTACTTTGCTCAGTTCATCTTTCCCTCGATTCTGACTAATCTCCCAGTCCCTGCTGCTGAAAAACCTCCCCACAGTATGATGCTGGCACCACCATGCTTCACCATAGAGATGGTGCCAGGTTTCCTCCAGGTGTGACGCTTGGCATTCAGGCCAAGGAGTTTAATCATGACCAGATAATCTTGTTTCTCATGGTCTGAGTCCTTTAAGTGCCTTTTGGCAAACTCCAAGTGGCTGTCATGTGCCTTTTACTAAGGAGTGGCTTCTGTCTGGCCACTCTACCATAAAGTCCTTATTGGTGGAGTGCTGCAAAGCTGGTTGTCCTTCTGGATGGTTCTCCCATCTCCATAGAGGAACTCTGGAGCTCTGCCAGAATGACCATCGGGTTCTTGATCACGTCCCTTCTCCCCTGTTTATCCGCGTGGCCAGCTCTAGGAAGAGTCATGGTGGTTCTAACCTTCTTCCATTTAAGAATGATGGAGGCCACTGTTCTTGGGGACCTTCAATGCAACCGAAATGTTTTGTTTCCCTTCCCCAGATCTGTGCCTCGACACAATCCTGTCTCTGAGCTCTACGGACAATTCCTTCGACCTCAGTTTGGTTTTTGCTCTGACATGCACTGTCAACTGTGTGACCTTATATAGACAGGTGTGTGCCTGTAACCCTAACCCTGAGCTCATTTTCGAGTCTCATAGCAAAGGGTCTGAATACTTGTGTAAATAAAGGTATCTGTTTTTTCAAATATTTTTATACCTGTTTTCTCTTTGTCATTATGGGGTGTTGTGTGTAGATTGATGAGGAAAAATGTATTTCATCCATTTTAAAATAAGGCTGAAACGTAACTAAAAGGGAAGGTGTCTTAATACTTTCCGAATGCACTGTACCTACACATTTGTAGAGGTTAGTTTAATTGTATTTACTCTGTTGTTGTAGACTTGCTGGCTGTAACCTCACAGAGAGGTCTTGGGGAGTAGTGGCCTCAGCTATAAAGTCAACAAACTTACTGCGAAAGCTGGACCTGAGTTACAATGACTTGCAGCACTCTCGTATGGATCTGCTCTGTGATGGGTTGTGTAGTCAAAGCTGTAAACTGAAGATCTTGAGGTGAGCAAATTTTGTTTGTTTGTGCCACATTTAGGTTTAATTACAGTATGTGTGTAGACTACCTCAGGCAGCGTGGGTAAACCAATATTCATCATCACATTTGCAGACTATTCCTTTTTCATATATTTTATAAACAAACATCAACTACATCACACCTGTCCAGATCCACTAGCACACACCTCCATATCCAGCGCCCACATCACTTTGTTTCTCTCCGTAGCCTACACACTTCCAATTTTTACATAATTTTACCTGTTCGTTAACGACTGAGAATTGGTTGATTTCCAGTTAAGTATACCTTTTTTAAATGTATTTATTTTTTCCCCCAATTACGTGCTATCCAATTGTTAGTAATTATTGTCTTGTCGCATCGCTACAACTCCCGTACGGGCTCGGGAGAGACGAAGGTCGAAAGCCATGCATCCTTCAAAACACAACCCAACCAAGCCGCACTGCTTCTTAACACAGCGCGCATCCAACCCGGAAGCCACCCTGTGTCGGAGGAAACACTGTGCACCTGGCGACCTTGGTTAGCGTACACGGGACCCGGCCTGCCACAGGGTGCGCGATGAGACAAGGATTTTCCTACCGGCCAAACCCGCCTGGGGCGCAAACCCAGAGTCTCTCGTGGCACAGCTAGCGCTGCGATGCAGTGCATTAGGCCACTGCGCCACCTGGGAGGCCCTAAGTATACTATTTTTTTTAAAGATGATGAGAAGTATCGTCCAACCCATTGGTTCTCACTGCACCCTTGGGAAAATGTTGCCCTTTTACACTGAACAAAAATATAAACTCAGCATGGTCCTGTAGTTTCATGAGCTGAAATAAAAGATCCCCAAAATGTTCCATACGCACAAAAAGCTTATTTCTCTCATTCTGTGCACAAATTTGATTGTTAAGTTCTCTACCAAAAGCCACCTCCAATGTGGTTTTAGATAATTTGGCAGTACGTCCAACCGGCCTCACAACCACAGACCATGTGAAACCACTCCAGACCAGGACCTTCACATCCGGCCTCTTCACCTGCGGGATAGTCTGAGACCAGCCACCCGGACAGCTGATGAAACTGGGTTTGCACAACCAAATAATTTCTGCAGAAACTGTCAGAAACCGTCTCAGGGAAGCTCATCTGCAAGCTCGTTGTCATCACCAGGGTCTTGACCAGACTGCAGGTTGGGTGTTGTAACCAACTTCAGTAGGCAAATGCTCACCTTCGTTGGCCACTGGCACGCTGGATAAGTGTGCTCTTCACGGATAAATCTTGGTTTCAACTGTACCGGGCAGATGGCAGGCAGCGTGTATTGCGTCATGGGTAGGCATAACCTACGGACAACAAACACAATTGCATTTTATTGATGGCAATTTGAATGCACACAGATACTGTGACGAGAACCTGAGGCCCATTCTCGTGTCATTCATCTACCGCCATCACCGGGGATATTTATGATGATTTTTAATTTAACTAGGCAAGTCAGGAAATAACATTCTTATTTACAATGATGGCCTACCAAAAGGCCTCCTGTGGGGACGGGGGATAAAAATAATATATACAGTTGAAGTCGGAAGTTTACATACACTTAGGTTGGAGTCATTAAAACTAATTTTTCAAAAACTCCACAAATTTCTGGTTAACAAACTATAGTTTTGGCAAGTCGGTTAGGACATCTACTTTAATTGCTAATTTTTCCAACAACTGTTTACAGACAGATTATTTCACTATCTCAATTCCAGTGGGTTAGAAGTTTACATACACTGAGTTGACTGTGCCTTTAAACTGCTTAGAAAATTCCACAAAATAAGGTCATGGCTTTAGAAGCTTCTGATAGGCTAATTGACATCATTTCAGTCAATTGGTGGTGTACCTGTGGATGTATTTCAAGGCCTACCTTCAAATTCAGTGCCTCTTTGCTTGACATTTTGGAAAAATTTAAAATAAATCAGCCAAGACCTCAGAAATAAAATTGTTGACCTCCAGAAGTCTGGTTCATCCTTGGGAGCAATTTCCAAGCGCCTGAAGGTACCACGTTCATCTGTACAAACAATGGTACGCAAGTATAAACACCGTGGGACCAAGCAGCCGTCATACCGCTCAGGAAGGAGACGTGTTCTGTCTCCTAGAGATGAACGTACTTTGGTGCGAAAAGTGCAAATCAATCCCAGAACAACATCAAAGGATCTTGTGAAGATGCTGGAGGAGACTGGTATCTATCTATATCTACAGTAAAACGAGTCCTATAGCAACAACCTGAAAAGCCGCTCAACAAGGAAGAGGCCACTGCTCCAAAACTGCCATTAAAAAAAGCCAGATTACGGTTTGCAACTGCAAATCTGCAACTGCAAAGATCATGCATTTTGGAGAAATGTCCTCTGGTCTGATGAAACAAAAATAGAACTGCTTGGCCATAATGACCATTTATGTTTGGAGGGAAAAGGGGAGGCTTGCAAGACAGAACACCATCTCTACCGTGAAGCACGGGGGTGGGAGCATCATGTTGTGGGGGGGCTTTGCTGCAGGAGGGACTGGTGCACTCCACAAAATAGATGGCATCGTGAGGCAGGACAATTATGTGGATATATTGAAGCAACATCTCAAGACATCAGTCGGGAAGTTAAAGCTTGGTCGCAAATGGGTCTTCCAAATGGAAAATGACCCCAAGCATACTTCCAAAGTTGTGGCAAAATGGCTTCAGGACAACAAAGTCAAGGTATTGGAGTGGCCATCACAAAACCCTGACCTCAATCCTATAGAAAATTTGTGGGCAGAACTGAAAAAAAACGTATGTCCGAGCAAGGAGGCCTACAACCCTGACTCAGTTACACCAGCTCTGTCAGGAGGAATGGGCCAAAATTCACCCAACTTATTGTGGGTAGCTTGTGGAAGGCTACCCAAGACGTTTAACTTGGGTCAAACAATTTTAAAGGTAATGCTACCAAATACTAATTGAGTGTATGTTAACTTCTGACCCACTGGGAATGTGATGAAATAAATAAAAGCCAAAATAAATAATTCTCTATTTTCTGACATTTCACATTCTTAAAATAAAGTGGTGATCCTTTATTTATTTATTTTTACTATGATTAAATGTCAGGAATTGTGAAACTGAGTTTAAATGTATTTGTCTAAGGTGTATGTAAACTTCTGACTTTAACTGTGTGTATGTATGTGTATATATATATATATATATATATATACACACACACACACACAGTGGGGCAAAAAAGTATTTAGTCAGCCACCAATTGTGCAAGTTCTCCCACTTAAGATGAGAGGCCTGCAATTTTCATCATAGGTACACTTCAACTATGACAAACAAAATGAGAAAATATTTTCCAGAAAATCACTTTGAATTTATTTGCAAATTATGGTGGAAAATAAGTATTTGGTCAATAACAAAAGTGTATCTCAATACTTTGTTATATACCATTTGTCGGCAATGACAGAGGTCAAATGTTTTCTGTAAGTCTTCAAGGTTTTCACACACTGTTTCTGGTATTTTGGCCCATTCCTCCATGCAGATCTCCTCTAGAGCAGTGATGTTTTGGGGCGGTTGCTGGGCAATACGGACTTTCAACTCCCTCCAAAGATTTTCTATGGGGTTGAGATCTGGAGACTGGCTGGGCCACTCCGGGACCTTGAAATGCTTCTTACGAAGCCACTCGAAGCCACTCCTTCGTGTTTGGGATCATTGTCATGCTGAAAGACGAAGCCACGTTTCATCATCAATGCCCTTGCTGATGGAAGGAGGTTTTCACTCAAAATCTCACGATACATGGCTCCATTCATTCTTTCCTTTTCACGGATCAGTCGTCCTGGTCCCTTTGCAGAAAAACAGCCCCAAAGCATGATGTTTCCACCCGCATGCTTCACAGTAGGTATGGTGTTCTTTGGATGCAACTCAGCATTCTTTGTCCTCCAAACACGACGAGTTGAGTTTTTATCAAAAAGTTATATTTTGGTTTCATCTGATCATATGACATCCTCCAAATATTCTTCTGGATAAAAAATGCTCTCTAGCTTTGTTACTTTGGTCCCAGCTCTCTGCAGGTCATTCACTAGGTCCACCCGTATGGTTCTGGGATTTTTGCTCACTGTTCTTGTGATCATTTTGACCCCACGGGGTGAGATCTTGCGTGGAGCCCCAGATCGAGGGAGATTATCAGTGGTCTTGTATGTCTTCCATTTCCTAATAATTGCTCCCACAGTTGATTTCTTCAAACCAAGCTGCTTACCTATTGCAGATTCAGTCTTCCCAGCCTGGTGCAGGTCTACAATTTTGTTTCTGGTGTCCTTTGACAGCTCTTTGGTCTTGGCCATAGTGGAGTTTGGAGTGTGACTGTTTGAGGTTGTGGACAGGTGTCTTTTATACTGATAACAAGTTCAAACAGGTGCCATTAATACAGGTAACGAGTGGAGGACAGAGGAGCCTCTTAAAGAAGAAGTTACAGGTATGTGAGAGCCAGAAATCTTGCTTGTTTGTAGGTGACCAAATACTTATTTTCCACCATAATTTGCAAATAAATTGATTAAAAATCCTACAATGTGATTTTCTGGATTTTTTTTCTCATTTTGTCGGTCATAGTTGAAGTGTACCTATGATGAAAATTACAGGCCTCATCTTTTTAAGTTTGAGAACTTGCACAATTGGTGGCTGACTAAATACTTTTTTGCCCCACTGTGTGTGTGTGTGTGTGTGTGTGTGTGTATATTTATATTATATAGGACAAAACACACATGACAAGATAGACAACACTACATAAAGCGAGACCTAAGACAACATAGCAAGGCAGCAACACACAACAGCATGGTAGCAGCACAAAACATGGTACAGACAACAGCACAAAGGGCAAGAAGGTAGAGACAACAATACATCACGGAAAGCAGCCACAACTGTCAGTAAGCATGTATTTGAATGAAGAGGTTGAGATAAAATTGTCCAGTTCAAGTGTTTGTTTCAGCTCGGGATATGACCGATGCTCTTCGCTGGTGCCAATAAGACAGGCTATACTGTTCTCTCAATTAAGTCGATCATTTGTATAACAAAAGTATTTGTCTTCCCTTTACAGCAATAGTTTGGAAAGCAAATATCTATGGTTTCCCGCAATTGTTTTTTAAAATATTGCAGTAGGGGTGGCAGGTAGCCTAGTGGTTAGAGCGTTGGACTAGTAACCCAAAGATTGCTAGATCGAATCCCCGACTTGACAAGGTAAAAAATCTGTCGTTCTGCACTGAACAAAGCAGTGAACCCACTGTTCCTAGGCTGTCATTGTAAATACGAGTTTGTTCTTAACTGACTTGACTAGTTAAATAAAAGTATGCCTAGCTGGGCCTCTACTTTTCACTGACAGTCGCAACTCAACCATCCATTTGGTATTTTCAACATGCACTGCCCAAATTCACCCTTCTGATTTGTGGGCAATGCGATTTAAAACAATCCACAGCTTATTGTTTTCCCTAAACTAATGAAATTATGCTTTCTGGTCTATTTTGAATGATTTTTTTATTTCTGTATAGACAGTAGGAGGCTATGACTATTAACCATAATTCTGTATATTTTTTTCCTAAGGCTAAATCAATGCAATCTAACAATGGAATGTTGTTCAGCTTTGGAGTCTGCTCTTGGCTCAACCTCATCACACCTGAGAGAGCTGGACCTGGGTGGCAATGATTTACAAGATTCGGGTGTGAAACTGCTCTCTGCTGGACTACAGAAATTGGAGACTTTGATGTATGTGCATTTTTTTTGTTCAGAAAGAGAAGCGTGTTCTGTAGTAAAGAAAAGCTAGAGACCTTTGACCTCTTCTGGAATGATTGACTAAAGCAGGAAACACACCATGCTCTCACTGCCGATAGGTACTTATCACAGTGGGAGGCCGTTCCTTTTCTCTTGCTAGAACAAAAGCGGTAACTGCAGCATGCCGACCCGGTAGTGACGAACCTACCATTCTACTTGTAGAATCGCAATGTTCGTCAGTGGCCAACAACGTGACTTTGAGTCAATCAGAGAGCATGAACCCCCACGTGGGGGAGCCAACAAAAACAGAAAAGAAATTGGTAATTTTCTCGTGGAGGAGGTCGAAGAGTGAGGGAGTTTTTTATATATATATATATATTTGTAATAATGACAATGACAATACTGAATGAACACTTTTGTATTAACTTAATATAATACATAAATAAAATCAATTTAGTCTCAAATAAATAATGAAACTTTACATTTGGTTTAAATAATGCAAAAACAGTGTTGGAGGAGAAAGTAAAAGTGCAATTGTGCCATGTAAAAAGCTGACGTTTAAGTTCCTTTCTCAGAACATGAGAACATATGAAAGCTGGTGGTTCCTTTTAAAATGAGTCTTCAATATTCCCAGTTAATTCGTTTTAGGTTGTAGTTACTATAGGAATTATGACACGTCGACTATTTCTCTCTATACCATTTGTATTTCATATACCTTTGACTATTGGATGTTCTTATAGGCACTTTAGTTTTGCCAGCCTAATGTCGGGAGTTGATAGGTGTGAAGTCATAAACAACGCTGTGCTTCAAGCATTGCTAAGAGCTACTGGCAAACGCCGTAAAGTGCTGTTTGAATGAATGCTTACGAGCCTACTGCTGCCTACCACCGCTCAGACTGCTATATCAAATCATAGACATAATTATAATAAACACAGAGAAATACGAGCCTTTGGTCATTAATATGGTCAAATCCAGAAACTATCATTTAGAAAACAAAACATTTATTCTTTCAGTGAAATACGGAACCGTTCCGTATTTCATCGAACGAGTGGCAACCCTAAATCTAAATATTGTTGTTACATTGCACAACCTGCAATGTCATAATTATGTAAAATTCTGGCAAATTGAATTAGTCTTTGTTAGGAAGAAATGGTCTTCACACAGTTTGCAAAGAGCCAGGCGGCACAAACTGCTGCATATACCCTGACTCTGCTTGCACTGAACGTAAGAGAAGTGACACCATTTTCCTATTTTGCCTGCTAACATGAATTTCTTAACTAAATATGCAGGTTTAAAAATATATACTTCTGTGTATTGATTTTAAGAAAGGCATTGATGTTTATGGTTAGGGACAGGGTGCTTTTTTCCCCGCGAATGTGCTTTTGTTAAATCACCAGTTTGGCGAAATTGAAGTAGGCTGTGATTCGATGATAAATTAACAGGCAACGCATTGATTATTTGCAACGCAGGATTGCAACGATTATGTGAAGATAGTTTTTTTTTTTTAATAGGTTTAATGCTAGCTAGCAACTTACCTTGCATGCAGTCTCCTCGTGGATTGCAATGTAATTAGCCATAATCAGCGACCAAAAATGCTGATTACCAATTGTTATAAAAATTTGAAATCGGCCCTAATTAATTGGTCGACCTCTAGGCCATGTCCCTACAAATTGAGGCGAAAAGGCCTTGTGGGCGTGTTTTGTGGTCATTTAGCTAGACATTTTTGCTAAACCTGTCAAGTCTGCCTTCCCTTCACATTTGTCACTGTCAATCGGGAATGATAATTATTCAAGTTTTACTGATGACACGTCCATGCAGCATCTGCATACCAACTATTTGACTTCAATCAGTTTATGGGGGTGTGCATTTAGATTTTCTTGAGTTATACAGTGTTTTTGAATGATGTACAGTGACCAGATTTTTGCGCAGATGGTGTTTACAAACCATAGCATAGTTTGTGTTTATTTTGCATAATGTTGAGTTTCGGCCACATGGGAGGAAAAATGTGTTTTTTGTCTTACAATAACATACATTAATACTATTATACTCAGTTCTGTTATGATTATGCGATTTTGCAGACATTGATTCAGCTTTGATCTAACCATTCACCAGAGTAGTAGAGCAGAGAATGTGTGTAAAGTAGAGCATAAACAGAAGCTCCAAATGTGATCCGCACATCCCGACGTTTCGGGATCTTTAGCCTGGAGAACAAAATATCTGAAAAGTCGAATAAGCAGCCACTCTTTTAAGGACACTACCTTGAAACACCTGAAATGACAGGCTGGGTTTACACAGGCAACCCAATTCAGATCCTTTGACAATAATTGGGCAAAAGATCAGAATTTGGCTGCCTGTGTAAACCCAGCCTTAGTACTGGTTCTTACCTTATCAACCACGCCAACGAGGCCCAATCATAATACAGGAAGTTGCACACGTGACATTCGGACGGGCTAGTCACAACAAAAAGGCTGATTTTTACACCATCAGACAGCGTTCTACAAAGTACGTTTTACGCTCGTGGATTTCTATTCCTCTGCTACTACGATGTAACTGGCATTTGGTGCTCGTTGCAGGTAGAAATGTTAAAGGTTTAACCTTTAAACACCTTAAACAATCTCACAAATATTGTGGTATTTAATATTTAAGATTTCTCTGAACTCTTCCTGCAGGATGTCATCCTGTGGCATCACAGAGGAAGGCTGTGCTTCTTTGGCTTCAGCTCTACGTTCAAACCCCTCATACCTGAGAACGCTAGTACTCTGTGACAATAACCTGCACAATTCAGGAGTGAAGCTGCTCTCTGCTGGACTGGGGAGTAAACATTGTGAACTGGAGACACTGAGGTAGTTATGAGATTATGAAATTGTCATACACAGCCCATTTCAATAGATAGCCCATTTAATTAATTAACCATGTACATATATGAAATGAGTAGTTAGAAGTCTTTTAAAATAGTGATGTCTTCCTTTTGCAGGCTTTCTGGCTGTCTTGTCTCAATGGAAGGATGTGCTTCTCTGGCTTCAGCTCTGAGGTCAAACCCCTCACACCTGCGAGAGCTGGATCTGAGCTACAATCACCCAGGAGACAGAGGAGTGAGACTGCTCTCTGATGTACTGGGCGATCCACTCTTCATACTAAAGTAAATCAAGTAACTTGAAAGTGCTCCTTAGTCCAAAACTAGGCTTAACCTGTGTCTGAATAACTATTCAGTGCCGGTTTCACTGAGTTACAAGTCTTGTTTCTGTCACTAAATCACTGTTCCTCTGCTTCCCTTAGTGTGGAACACAATGAAGAGTGCTACTTAAAACCAGGCCTGAAGAAGTGTATGTTTTTCATCGTTAACTTCTCTAGTCTCCTAAATGCATAAATTAATCTTGGCATGTGTACCGATTCCTAACCTCTATTTATTGCAGATGCCTGTGCGCTCACACTGGACCCTAACACAGCACACAAAACGCTCTCTCTGTCTAACAACGGAAGAACTGTGACATGGGAGGATGATGATCATCTATGTTTGCCTCACACAGAGAGATTTAATGACTGTCCTCAGGTGCTGTGTAGAGAGGGTCTGACTGGGTGCTGTTACTGGGAGGTAGAGTGTAGTGGGAAAGGGTTTCATGTAGGTGTGGCATATAAACACATGAGCAGGGTTGGAAAAGGGCATAACTGTTTGCTTGGTTACAATGACAAATCCTGGAGCCTAAGATTCCTCAAACATGGTTTCCTCAAACTCTCTGTCTGGCACAAAAATGAGCACACGGTCATACCTGCCCCCTCTTCCAGCACTGACAGAGTTGGGGTGTATCTGAACTCCTCACAAGGCATTCTGTCCTTCTACCTAGTCTACTCTGACACTCTGACCCACCTCCACACATTCCAGTCCACCTTCACTGAACCACTTTATCCAGCATTTTCAGTCAATGACTATTCATCAGTGTCCCTGTGTTAGGTCTTAAATTGGCCTAGAGAAAAGGATTGTTGAATGTTTACTAATAAACTGCTGTACTTCTGAGTCCATGATAGAGATGGAGTCTAGACCATATCCAGTTGACCAATACATGGAAATACTCAATTCATATTATCCATAATTGTTTGAACTCTTTCCCCCCAGTACATTGCAAAATTACAAACATTTCAACGTTTTTGAAAGAACCTGGATTCCCAATCTGAGGTCCTACTGTATATGAACTGCATACTTATTCAATATAGTGGTTGAATGTTTGACCTATTCTGTATGATATGTTGCGTTCAGCTACAAGGGGAGCTTCTCCTTAGCTTTTTTTCTGTACATTGTTCTCGGGGTTCGGGGTGTTTTTATTTGAGTAATAATGGAAATACATTTTATCAAACTATTACATGTACAATATGTATGATTGTGGTGTTGTGTATTATAAAAAATGTTCAAATGTGTTTTTATATGAAGGATTTCTTAAACTCCTAACCCCAACACGTTTTATACTTTCATCCCACCAATCCATCCACACTCTCAACCCTGAAGGATGGACCATTAGGAATATACACTCGCCCTCAGGGCAGGAGAGAGAGGGAGAAGAGTGTCAGGCTGTGCTCATAAGATCTTTTCAGAGCTGATGTGACTGGTCAAAAGACCAATTTTGTGAGATTTTTTTTATCAGAATTAGGCTGCCTGTCTGAACTGCCTAAGATGTACACTAAACATCACACACAGAGATAGAGAAGCTGACATTTGAAGTCAGCCATGCTTGACTTAAACCGCACCATCTGTCTCCCTCCAACTTTTAATGAGACACCCAGAAGAGAGGGGAGATTAGAGAATAGTAGACTACAGCGCTTCCCCAAGGTAATGGTCTACTGGGTATTGTTGCCACATAGTGCATAGAGGAAAGAAGCAGACCTATCCCCGTAACACCCTTTGAGGGTAGGACGATACAGACGAGAAAACAAAGAAATCTGTGGCCTTTTGTATCAGTTTTATTTCTTGGTTGGTTTGGCAATCGTGCTCTAGCAGAGAACCTAGCTTTACCTAGGGGTGCACACACTGCATCCTGAATTTGAAGGTACAATTTTTGCTGACAGCCTTCAGGATGTTGAGGTAAAAACACATCTTCTGGCGCCCTCTGCTGACCACTATACACTATGACATCTGGCTGGTGCCAACAACTCAAGAAAGGACTCACTCATTTAAAGTAATGTTTACTTTTTTGCTGATAAATCAGATGTTCAGAGTAAAAGCAGCCATGTTGTGATATTGTCAGTGGTATTAAGGATCCTTGACATCCCTACCCTAACAATAATCCTTACCTAAACCATCTGAAATGTCCACTTTCCACAATGAGGTTGGGATGTCCCAAGGATAGCATGTGGGTACTACAGTAGTCCATGCTAATGATGTAGCCTCCTTTATGCATGTTTTATAATAGAGTGTCATGGTCTCATTAAAACAAGGAACAGATAATTATATAATAATTACATTATCATTGTATATGAACATATCCAAGTATCACACCGATGCAGAAACAAAGACAGGCACTCACCACCAGTTCAGATTGATAGGCCCAGTACTGAGAGGTTTGAAGTGATAACTCCCAATCACCAGATAGTCATTGGAGTGCTATTAGACCACAGCTTCTGCAGCCTGCTAGGCTATACCACATCACATGGATTAGATTAACCTCCAGGTTAAATTACCTGGCTATAGGCTTTGATATTATACAGAGCTAGTAGTTTCACATTCATTTGTGCTAAAAACTGAAATGACAGCCTTTTAATACGGAACAAAAATAAACACAATTTGTAACGTGCTGAAATAAAATATTCCAGAAACATTCCATAAGCACAAAAAGCTCATGTCTCTCAAATTTCGTGCACATATTTGTTTACAACCCTGTTAGTGAGCATTTCTCCTTTGCCATGGTAATTCTTTCACCATATCAATAAACTGATTAAAACAGCATGTTCATTACAAAGGTGTACCTTGTGCTGGGGACAATAAAAGGCCACTCTTAAATGTGTAGTTTTGTCACACGACACAATGCCAGATTGTGGGAGCTTGCAATTGGCATGCTGACTGCCGGAATATCAAACAGAGCTCTTGCCAGAGAATTTAAAGTTAACTTCTCCATCAACATCGTTTTAGAGAATTTGGTAGTACATCTAACCGGCCTCACAACCACAGACAACATATAACCCCGCCAACCCAGGACCTCCACATCTGGCTTCTTCACCTGCAGGACCGTCTGGGGGGGGTGCTCAGGAGTATTTCTGTCTGTAAGAAAGCCCTTTTGTGGGGGGGGGGGGGGGGGGGGAATCATCTTGATTGGCTGGGCCTGGTTTCCCAGTGGGTGGACCTACAGTTGAAGTCAGAAGTTTACATACAGCTTAGCCAAATACATTTAGACTTAGTTTTTTGCAATTCCTGACATTTAATCCTAGTAAAAATTCCCTGTTTTAGTTAGGATCACCATTTTATTTTAAGAATGCTTTTTTTATGGCGGTTTTGGAGCAGTGGCTTTTTCCTTGCTGAGCAGCTTTTCAGGTTATGTCGATATAGGACTAATTTTAATGTGGATATAGATACTTTTGTACCTGTTTCCTCCAACCTCTTCACAAGGTCCTTTGCTGTTGTTCTGGGATTGATTTGCAATTTTCGCACCAAAGTTAATCTCTAGGAGACAGAACGTATCTCCTTCCTGAGCGGTATGACAGCTGCGTGGTCCCATGGTGTTTATACTTGCGTACTATTGTTTGTACAGATGAACGTGGTTTGGAACCAGACTTGTGGAGGTCTACAATTTTATTTGTTGAGGTCTTGGCTGATTTCTTTTGATTTTCCCATGATGTCAAACAGAGGCACTGAGTTTGAATGTAGGCCTTGAAATATATCCACAGGTACACCTCCAATTGACTCAAATTATGTCAATTAGTCTACCAGAAGCTTCTAAAGCTATGACATCATTTTCTGGGAATTTTCAAGCTGTTTAAAGGCAGTCAACTTATTGTATGTAAACTTCTGACCCACTGAATTATAAGCGAAATAGTCTGTAAACAATTGTTGGAAAAATGACTTGTGTCATGCACAAAGTAGATGTCCTAACCGACTTGCCAAAACTATACTATGTTAATTAACAAGACATTTGTGGGGTGGTTGAAAAACTAGTTTTAATGACTCCAACCTAAGTGTATGTAAACTTTCGACTTCAACTGTATGCCCTGCCAGGCCCACCTATGGCTGCGCCCCTACCCAGTCATCTGAAGTCCATAGATAAGGCCCTAATTAATTTATTTCAATTGACTGATTCCTTCTATGAACTGTAACTCAGTCAAATCTTTGAAATTGTTGCATGTTGCGTTTATATTTTTGTTCAGTGTACAATGCCACTTAAAATTGGAGGGCACGTCTAGGCTGTGTCCATATTGTGAAGGAAGTCCTTTACATTGATGTCAAATGGATTGATTTTGCATAGGACCTTCAGTGTGTGAAAAGATAGCCTTTTTACAACGTCACTTAAAAGGACTATGTATGGCCAGGTACTAAAGAGGAAGGTAGCCATACTGTGTCTTTAGTGTGAGGGGATGTCTAAGTAATTCATGTCACTGAGGTTTAATTTATTTGGATAGGACCTTCATCATTGACAGGGGTCCCCTGAATGAAGGAATAGACTGACACTAGCCACACTGAATTGGTTTTACAGAAATGTAATGCCTAGTGTCCTAACATGATTAAAACGTACACTTGTTTATATTAATTTTTACGAAATAGACAGTTGACTTTGTGGATGTGGTAACCGTTTATCCGCAAACATGCTTCAATTCCTCACACCAGTTCTTACACTGCCGTCGCCCAAACCTGATTCGTCCCACTTAAATCAATGACGAAAACCCAAAACCAGGAACTACTGCTGCTCGTAATCACATCATTTTATATGAGCCTTGACAGATTCTCACCATTTCATCTGTCCACAAGAGATTAGTCTAGAAGTTGGCCTACACTTTGTAAACCGGGCCCCTTTACGGGATCTATTTTGTTATCTTCTTGACCAGAAATATGCAGTGGAGCTTGATCACTGGTGATTTTTGCTGACGTCTCAAATCTTTATCCTAATAGTTGACGAGAAAACATTGAATGGCATATGCAAGGCAAGCAAATTGCTCTGTAATTAGCATAATAAATCAAATAAACAAAATGACCATTAAAATCCATTAGTTTAAACTAGACTTTTGTTTGCATGGGCCGCGTCTCAATCCACCGCATCGGCAGTGGAAGGTGGCGCAGAGCTACAGCAGTGTTTGTCAGACCAGGAGACATCTTTGGAAATCGGTCTTCTCACAAAATAATCTGTAGATTCAGCACGGTTTGGGCTAGACACTACTAGTTATAGCTCACCCTTTTGTAAGGAACAAAGTTCAGGGTGAGTTTGTCTCACTCAAGCGCTGTCGCTCTCACCTCACCACCTGTGTAAATTGGAATAGAAGGACAAAACAAACAAAATGGTGATGTCATTGAACCAAAGGTGTTTGCTCTTAGCATTTCTCTATGGAAAGAGTGCAAAAAGACTCCTCTCAAAAAGTCAACGAGTTCCTGGAAAAGAAAAAGGGTTGAAATAGAATATTCAGTCATTCATATATTGTTTGTGCGCTCTGCCATGGAGTCTTTTGGTATTCTACCATTTCATTTGGTCTCTTGATTTATTCCTTGAGCAAAAAGTAGAGAAAATAGTGTTCCAAATGTGATATTTTAGGTAAGGTGAGGAATAGACTGGCAATTGAATGATGCTCAACTGAGTTTAATTGAAAAGTATGTATAAATACAAAAGAGAACAAACTGCTATGGCTTCCCAAAGAAAACAAAGGTATAATAATATACATTTTAAAAAACAATTTATCTACCTCCAGAAAAACGCTAGACCTACACTTTTAGGTATAAGTGATGTGTTAAAACATCTGTCCCATGTAACTACAAGTAATTATTCAGCAAAATGGTTACATTCACATTTCAAAATGCAATTCCAGACAATTCATATTTTTTTTGTAAGGGATGAAGATTAAAAAGACATTCAAAAATTGCTAAACTTTTTTTTGTTGTCAAATACCTTTTTCATGTGTCTACTTCCACCAATGCCCATAATAACCCTGTGAAACTCCAGGGTGTCATTACCTTAACCATAGTTATCAGAATAGTCGGCGCCTTGCTGCTGGGTGATGAGCTGGGACCCCCAGTTCTGCTTGTTGGTCTGCCGGCGCTTTGAGTCAGGCTGGTTGAAGACGTCTGCCTTCCTCTTCCCGCCCACATTGCCCCCACGGTTCCCCCTGGCTCCTCGGGTACTGTGGGCCCTCTGTGGCTGAAAGAGTCCCCCACGGCCCCCTCTGCCACCCCTGGGCCCTCTGATGGGTGGCCCCCTCTGCACATAGCCCCCTCGGCCCTGTGTGGGTGGTGTTCCACGGGCCCTAGGAGGGGGCGGAACTCCCCTGCTGCCACGGCCCTTCTCGCTGTACACATCCTCGTAACCGTAGTAGGGGTCCTCGTAACCGTAGTAGGGATCCTCGTAACCGTAGTAGGGGTCCTCGTAACCGTAGTAGGGGTCCTCGTAACCCCTGCAGGGGTCATGATAGTCATAGCCGTAGTGGTCATCGTAGCTGTGGTAGTCTGGAGGGTAGGAGGCGTAGCCTCCGCGGTGACCACGGCCCCTGCCCCTATCTGGTGGAGGCATGCGTGGCGGTGGCTGGTTGTAATCGGCATTCCTGCTGAAAAACAGGAAAAACATAACTTTCAATGTAATCCCATGATGGGAGATCTACTAAATCAGATATAAGTCAATACCAGTCTCATTGGCCTCACCCTGGGTTTCTGGTGGTCTGGCGCTGAGTCTTCCGCGCCTTCTTCTTCTTTGCTATTCTTATTTCAATCGCCTCTCCCCCCAGCTCCTTTCCATTCATGTCTACCATTGCCTGAGAAAAACAGAAAACATTTATCAGATATCCGAAGAATGATAAAAAATATATACTTTTTTTTACTGAGGGTAACCCACCTTCACAGCGGCGTCCCTGTCCTCAAAGTGGACAAAGGCGTAGTCTTTGAGCTTATACACCCGCTCCAGTTTGCCAAAGGCAGAAAACGTCTTCACTAGTAGCTCCTCTGTGACTGAGGTGGCAAGCTTCCTGACAAACAAGACCTTCGCCTGCTGACTCACAGAGACAAAGTTGAACTCCGTTTAGAGAAGTATAAATAAAAGTCAGATGTGGAACACATGGGGGGGGGGGGGGGGTTGTTCATGTGTTGATGTAAAACAAACAAGATGGGGCGGAAGCGAGAAATGGACAGAGAAAGTGAGAGATGACTCACATTGGCCATGACATCCGTGTCGCGCTCAGTGACCGGGTTGGCCCACTCCACAGTGACTGGGTTCCCCCACACCATCACCTTGCCACTCATGAGGCAGCGGCGTGCCTGGGCTGCAGACTTGTGGTCCTCATACTCCAGGAAACAGAAGCCACGGTTCGTCTCCTTGTCATCCGGCTGGTGGTAGAGGATCACTTCCTGAAGCCCCTCTGGAGGAACAAGAACGAGAGTGACATAACTGATATCTGACCAATGATTACCCACAGACCATAAAACCAAGTAAACCAAATTGGGGTGTCTGCACTGTCACTGACCTGTGACTTTGCTGAAGTCATCCAATATGCTCTCTCTGGTCTTGTTCTTTGGGATTGAGCCGACAAATAGGCGGTTGTTCGCTACAGATACGCACACTCCAAGGTGTTTCCTAGACCGGATTTCATAGTTGTCACACTGAAAACAAGAATAGAGGAAAGATGGCTTTGTAGGGTTGATAAGGTAGCAGGAGGATGGCCGACGACCCCTCCAAAATTAAATATGCATCACATCTTGGGCCGGTTTCGATACACAGATTAAACTTGGCCCTAGACTAAAAAGCACATTCAATGAAGATACCCTATTGAAAGTGGTTTTCAAAACCAGGACATGGCTTAATCTGGGTCTGGGAAATCAGCCCTTTGGTTCTTAGAAGGTAAACTAAGACCATGTCTGACTGCAAGGACTTACAAGTTTCACCGCCTCAGCTGCTGCATCCTTGCTGCAGAAGTTGATGAAGGCGTAGCCCCGGTTCTGACCCGACAGGGGGTCCATCATTAACCTCAGATCCCAGATTGGGCCTGCCTTCTCAAACAGAGGCACCAGCTCATCTTCATACAGGTCTCTGGGGATCTTTCCCACAAACACCTAAAGGCAGAAAACCGCCTGAATGAGGGTTCCAGTGTGATCGTGGAAGAATGCTGTGGTATTGCTATAAACTTCTCAATTGACATTCATCTCTCTACTCTATATCAGTTAACAGCTTTGCCGCGATGACCATAAACCTTTCAAATAGTGTTACTTGAAAACCGAGCATCTCCAGCAGCTTTACCTCAGTTCCAATCCCAGGCTGTGCTCCTTTAAACACTTCCTCTGGTGGGGGCCCTCCGTATTTCCTCTGTCCGGTGGTGACGTCCAGGGTGTATCCTGTCCGCGCCAGCAGAGCCTGCAGAACACGCCGACAACAGCATAACCACAACAGAACTACACAACCTGAGCAGGTTCACACACACAGCAGGTTCTATTGACCCACTGAATGAATGTTCAAACAGCTGCATTTTACCTTGATCTTGGACTCAGCAGGACCCTTAGAGGATTCCTGAACTTTACTTCCTTGCTTTTCCCTCTGTCTGTATGTCTTCATAGCTGCACAAAGAAAAGCACTTTTGTTCTGGAAGGCAAACCACAGCAGAGTTGATTCATGTATTGGTGTTATGATCAGAGGAAAAATTATAAACCCCTCAATGTCAACTTCTTAGACTCATTTGAATGCAATTATCTAAACCGACTTCTCTTTCATTCCGGTCACACTAACTCACCTGGACATGGGTCAGGTCACTTTCTTTGAACTGCGACAGTACAGACAACGCTCCCACTTCATTGAACGCCCGCAGAGCATCGATGGCCCTCTCATCTAGGTCAGCGTATGCCAGCAACCCTGTTGGTATAAGACAGATTTGTACTATTACAATCGGGCCTTTATCCACTTCATGCATTCTTGAGCAACACCATGTTTCTTTGGAAAATAGATTACTCAGCCATTGTATGACGGATGCCGCACCAGTAGAGAATATTTTGTTGAGACTGTCAGCCACTTTCTGCGGCAATCCGGCATCAATTAGTGTCTGGTAGTTCTCTGTGTGCTCGCCTTCGGTGGTGACTTCTATAGGCTCCTTTTCCTCCATCACCGGAGCAGAACTACTGTTCACCTCGGCAGCAGCCATTCTCCTGAGAAAAAGGGGAAAAATAGATCAGATAAAACCACGATTTCAGTTTGACATTCTAATCTAAAACCCAAATATATTGTTTCAGCTGCTTTTTACAGATGGACACTAGCAACTTGTAGGGAACAAAAACGTTCCCTTTTCTAACATGTATATTTGCAAATGATGCCCTGCTGCAATAGTTACTCCCATTGAGCAAAAACCTCTAAAGGACTGTTAAAGGTTAGCATGATGCTAAAGACCCTACCGTTACGCTTGTTTACGCTGCTGCTCAGTGTAAAGAAGCGTAAAGGTAGAGTTGGTATCTTCTGGCAATCTATAACGTTTCTTTCCGATGGTAACGTTGGCTAAATATGTAACTGCATCAGAAAAGCTAACCCATTCATTTCAATGCAGACAACCATGAGGTCAAATATAAAATACATGGAGACAAGTGAATCCTACGTTTATATTGGTGGCAAGCTAGCTAGCGAACTAGTCAAGCCAACATTAAATCTGTGGTCAAGCAAACTAAAACGTTGTGAGTTGAAGCTAGCTTGGATGGCGGTGTGCATTTCTTAGTTAAGTCTCCGGATAAGCACCGTCCCGCCCCCCTAACGTTAGCTACCGAGTTAAAGCTGACTGGATTGTCACAATTTGTAACTTTTACATCCAGCTAAATAATCGCTTTAACGATAGAAATACAACATTTAAAATAAATAAAACCTAGTATCAAGGTTCATACGCGTAGTTAAGCAAATAGCTAGCTACCAGTGCTAACGTTAGCCAGCTAGTAACAGCCAAGGCCTTGTTAGCTTGCTGGACACCTTTACAGAAATCAAATAAACCACCGGCCAAATAAGGTGAACAATTAACAGTTAGCAAACACTTACCTATCTTTTCCAGGAAAATAACAATATCGTAAAATATATTTTGCAGGAATTAACCAAAATATTTATCCAATATGGAAAATAGTAATATGTTTCAGCAGAGCGGAAGTCGCGAAACGAGAGGAACTAAAGTATCATTTGCATTACTCCATTGATTTACTCTGCCGAAAATCTGTCCACGAAAGTAAGACTTCTTCTTCTTCTGTGACTTCTAAAATGACAGTTGGCAACCAAAAGCTGCATTACCGCCACAAACTGGACTGGAGTGTAAATCCATTACACTTTGTGAAATAAAATATGAAATTGGAAAGAAAATCCGGGCAATCCGGGAACTCGGGCGCATATTCGCGACCACAGTTGCAGCATACAACCTCAACTGGTATATGATATAATTTCCCTCTGCATACACTTGATACATGCCCACATCTTTTGCATTTATAACACTGGAGGGGATTATGCACAAAAGCTATTATAGGGTATATCATAAAGCCTAGTTTAACATGAGAAGGGAGAGACTTGTAAAAATAAGTACACCAATCACTTCACCTACTTCCTCGGGTATAACATTTGCATCCACTTGAATGTGCAACCCTGGCTCCCTGACTCATCTAGTGCTGCTCATTGGACCATATGATCACTCGGCTTACACATGCCTCTCCCTGATGTCAATATGCCTTGTCAATTGCTGTTTTCTACCTTATCCCCATACTGTATTTATTTATCTTGCCCTTTGCACCCCAGTATCTCTACTTGCACATTAATCTTCTGTACATCCTACCATTCCAGTGTTTAATTGCTATATTGTAATTACTTCGCCACCATGGCCTATTTATTGCCTTTACCTCTCTTATCCTACTTCATTTGCACATGCTGTATATAGATTTTTTTACTGTATTTTTAATTGTATGTTTGTTTATTCCATGTGTAACTCTGTGTTGTTGTATGTGTCGAACTGCATTGCTTTAGCTTGGCCAGGTCGGAGTTGCAAATGAGAACTTGTTCTCAACTAGCCTACCTGGTTAAATAAAGGTGAAATAAAAAGAAATAAAATACAATTTTGGTTAGTGATTATTGTCTTATTTCACTGTAGAGCCCCCAGCCCTGCCCAACATGCCTTAGATAGCCCTTTTGTTCCACCCCCCACACATGCGGTGTCCTCACCTGGCTTAACAGGTGCCTCTAGAGACATTATGTAACCATAATAACCATAACCATTTCCCTCATTAAAATGCAAATCCATTTATAACATTTTCTGGATTTTTTTGTTGATATTCTGTCTCTCACTGTTCAAATAAACCTACCATTAAAATTATAGACGGATCATTTCTTTGTCAGTGGGCAAACGTACAAAATCAGCAGGGGATCAAATACTTTTTTCCCTCACTGTATGTAAAATCATGTGAAATGAAAATGGACAACCTAAAGGGTGTGCAATATAGAAGGGTAGTCAGTGGACATTCTGAACCAGTAGGTCACATGACCAATGAGCTATTGAATTTCAAAAATGTAAATAAATCATTTAAAATAGTGTGAAATGTAAATCGACAAAAAAAAGTGTGTGCAATGT
Source organism: Oncorhynchus mykiss (assembly GCF_013265735.2). Taxonomy (NCBI): domain Eukaryota; kingdom Metazoa; phylum Chordata; class Actinopteri; order Salmoniformes; family Salmonidae; genus Oncorhynchus; species Oncorhynchus mykiss. The sequence continues at coordinate 32,973,974 of NC_048591.1, forward strand.
GTGTCTATGCCATCGGGTTAGCTACAACCAGTTTTGAAAGTTTTAGGAGTAATGGTTAAAGAGCAATTGAAATTTGAAAAATGTGATTTGTCACTATGTCCCTAACTGCTCTTGGTGGCCGTAAGGAGAACTACAGGCGAATATCCGTCGAATATCCATCCTGAAATTGGCTTTACCTCGGTCTTTGCTTTACCTCGGTCTTTGCTTTATCTTGGTCTGGTCGCAGTTGTAAATGACAACTTGTTCTCAACTGGCCTACCTGGTTAAATAAAGGTTAATTAAAAAAATAAAAACCCCAGAGATAACCCCTCTGACAGGCACCCTGCTTCGGTAATGTCAGAGTCGTGTGTATAGGTGGCAGGGAAGTCAGGCGCAGGAGAATCAAACAGAGTGTAAATGGAGTCTTTTAATATAAGTCCACTTAACATGCTCCAAACACTAAATATGTACATACATAAACAAACATGGGTACGAGGACCCGTCGCGCACCTATACACCAAAAAACAACACTTGACATAAAACAATCTCTGACAAAGACATGAGGGGAAACAGAGGGTTAAATACACAACAGGTAATGAATGGGATTGAAAACAGGTGTGTGGGAAGACAAGACAAAACCAATGGAAAATGAAAAATGGATCAATGATGGCTAGAAGGCCTGTGACGTCGACCGCCGAGCACCGCCCGAACAAGGAGAGGCAACGACTTCGGCAGAAGTCGTGACAGGTAATCTATAATGAAAACATAAAAAAATAGTTTTCAGGCGCAAAGCACGCTTCTTCTGTTCCGCGGACATTCATCAGAATAAGACCAGCTCTTGACTCACTGACGCCGCTTCATCCAAAGCATCCACGATACTCCAAATGAAACCCCCAGGTGAGAATCTCCCAGGCCCAGGAGTATGGAACGCCGCTTGGGTCTTAAAGCACGTAGTTAAAACATGATCTTTTAAATGCTACGTGTGTAAAGTAAACAGGTGCAGGTGCTAAATGAACGTATTCACACGTTAAATGACTTCTTATGGCTGGGGGCAGTATTGAGTAGCTTGGATGAATAAGGTGCCCAGAGTAAACTGCCTGCTCCTCAGTCCCAGTTGCTAATATATGCATATTATTAGTATATGTGGATAGAAAACACTCCGAAGTTTCTAAAACTGTTTGAATGATGTCTGTGAGTATAACAGAACTCATATGGCAGGCAAAAACCTGAGAATAAATCCAACCAGGAAGTGGGAAATCTGAGGTTGGGTCGATTTTCAATTTAGCCCCTATTGAAGACACAGTGGGATATTGGTCATGTTGCACTTCCTAAGGCTTCTACTAGATGTCAACAGTCTTTAGAAACTTGTTTGAGGCTTCTACTGCGCGTGACCAGCCACGAGCTGGTCATGCGAATTCACATGACAGGTATCTCCCGTTCCATTGTTTTTCTGAAGACAAAGGAATTCTCCGGTTGGAACATTATTGAAGATTTATGTTAAAAACATCCTAAAGATTGATTCTATACATCGTTTGACATGTTTCTACGGACTGTAACAGAACCTTTTGAAATTTCGTCTGCAACTAGTGAACATGCTTCGTGAGTTTTGATTTGTTTACCAAAAACGCTAACAAAGGTAGCTATTTGGACATAAATGATGGACATTATCAAACAAATCAAACATTTATTGTGGAACTGGGATTCCTGGGAGTGCATTCTGATGAAGATCATCAAAGGTAAGTGAATATTTATAATGTTATTTCTGACTTCTGTTGACTGCACAATATGGCGGATATCTTCTTGGCTTGTTGGGTCTCTGAGCGCTGTACTCAGATTATTGCATGGTTTGCTTTTCCGTAAAGCTTGTTTGAAATCTGACACAGAGGTTGCATTAAGGAGAAGTTTATCTATATTTCCATGTATAACACTTGTATTTTCATCAACATTTATAATGATTATTTCTGTAAATTTATGAGGCTCTCTGCAAAATCACCAGATGTTTTTGGAACTACTGAACATAACGCGCCAAAGTATACTGAGATTTTTTTATATAAATATGAACTTTATCGAACAAAACATACATGTATTGTGTAACATGAAGTGCTATGAGTGTCATCTGATGAAGATCATCAAAGGTTAGTGATTAATTCTCTCTATTTCTGATTTTTGTGACTCCACTCTTTGGCTGGAAAAATGGCTGTGTTTTTCTGTGACTTGGCTCTGACCTAACATAATCGTTTGTGGTGCTTTCGCTGTAAAGCCTATTTGAAATTGTACACTGTGGTGGGATTAACAACGAGATTACCTTTAAAATGGTATAAAATACTTGTATGTTTGAGGAATTTTAATTATGAGATTTCTGTTGTTTTGAATTTGGCGCCCTGCACTTTCACTGGCTGTTGTCATATCGATCCCGTTAACGGGATCTCAGCCCTAAGAAGTTTTAATTGAACGCCTACACTCATCAAATAAGCGTGTGCAAATGTGCTTGCAGGTGGTTCAACATGTGCTAAATAAACGTCTGCAATCGGTCCTGCACACGTCAAGTTAATGCCTACAGCTGCTAAATATACACCTACACACGCTAATTTAATGCGTTCCTTAATATGCTAATTTTACTAGCCAATTTCCCTAGCTCCTTCTTTCAACCAGGTTTCAATAATCAGCGTACAGTCAATTTGATGCAACAACACATCAATTGAAGATGGCGAGAAGGAACTTCCTTATCCACTGCAAACAGACCCTAAATGAGTGCACTTGGCTTCTGCTCTCTGATAATCCTGGACTTGATGCCCTTGAGTCCACTTTAACAAGGTTGATTATTTTTTAAATACCATTAATCATAAAGTTGATCCGCACACCCCGGCCATTGCCGCAGTGAACGGCGCAATCTTGTAACATTTTTATAGCCCTGCTAGCTACGTAAAGGTGATTTATTGTCGAGGAGTACTGACGTGAAACATGTTTTTGTATTTTTAGGTATTTTTTGTATTTTCAGGCTGGCTAGCTATAATTGCAATGCCACTTAGCCTTAGCCGTGCTAGCTCGCGATTAGCATGAAAACATTTACAAAACTCACATAAAGCTCATTTGACCTAAGACAACCCTCTAAAAACGTTGCTAATATCTACAACATACCAGCTTTCCAACAGCACAGATATTACTTTTGAATACCCTTTGAAATTGTAATATTTAATCTAAGCCTACGATGCAGAATTTAACAACTTCAGAACCAGGAACGTTAACGTTAGTACTATGGCACTGTTTTAACAGGAATCGCAGTCCTATGTTCTCTATTTTCACAAAACTGTCATCTTGCAGAATGGAAACCATGCAGAGGAGCCTGGGCTAGGGGAGGCTGATCAATGATGCTTCAGCAGATGATCCAATTGATCAAGTATCTCAGTTCATTCAGGAGATTCATTCGTCTGGCTGGCATGCACAACAAGGTAACCAGCATTGTAATGGGTTGGGTTTATCAATCAATCAATCAAATTTATTTTATATAGCCCTTCGTACATCAGCTGATATCTCAAAGTGCTGTACAGAAACCCAGCCTAAAACCCCAAACAGCAAGCAATGCAGGTGAAGAAGCACGGTGGCTAGGAAAAACTCCCTAGAAAGGCCAAAACCTAGGAAGAAACCTAGAGAGGAACCAGGCTATGTGGGGTGGCCAGTCCTCTTCTGGCTGTGCCGGGTGGAGATTATAACAAAACATGGTCAAGATGTTCAAATGTTCATAAATGACCAGCATGGTCGAATAATAATAAGGCAGAATAGTTGAAACTGGAGCAGCAGCACAGTCAGGTGGACTGGGGACAGCAAGGAGTCATCATGTCAGGTATTCCTGGGGCATGGTCCTAGGGCTCAGGTCCTCCGAGAGAGAGAAAGAAAGAGAGAATTAGAGAGAGCATATGTGGGATGGCCAGTCCTCTTCTGGCTGTGCCGGGTGGAGATTATAACAGAACATGGCCAAGATGTTCAAATGTTCATAAATGATCAGCATGGTCGAATAATAATAAGGCAGAACAGTTGAAACTGGAGCAGCAGCACAGCCAGGTGGACTGGGGACAGCAAGGAGTCATCATGTCAGGTAGTCCTGGGGCATGGTCCTAGGGCTCAGGTCCTCCGAGAGAGAGAAAGAGAGAAGGAGAGAATTAGAGAACGCACACTTAGATTCACACAGGACACCGAATAGGACAGGAGAAGTACTCCAGATATAACAAACTGACCCTAGCCCCCCGACACATAAACTACTGCAGCATAAATACTGGAGGCTGAGACAGGAGGGGTCAGGAGACACTGTGGCCCACTCCGAGGACACCCCCGGACAGGGCCAAACAGGAAGGATATAACCCCACCCACTTTGCCAAAGCACAGCCCCCACACCACTAGAGGGATATCTTCAACCACCAACTTACCATCCTGAGACAAGGCTGAGTATAGCCCACAAAGACCTCCGCCACGGCACAACTTAAGGGGGGGGGGGGGGGGGGGGGGGGGGGGGGCGCCAACCCAGACAGGATGACCACATCAGTGACTCAACCCACTCAGGTGACGCACCTCCTCCAGGGACGGCATGAGAGAGCCCCAGTAAAGCCAGTGACTCAGCCCCTGTAATAGGGTTAGAGGCAGAGAATCCCAGTGGAAAGAGGGGAACCGGCCAGGCAGAGACAGCAAGGGTGGTTCGTTGCTCCAGAGCCTTTCCGTTCACCCTCCCACTCCTGGGCCAGACTACACTCAATCATATGACCCACTGTTGTTTCTTTCACTCTTCCTTCTCCTGCTGCCCGTTGTATTCGTTCTTGGTCAACATTCCTATTTATGTCTTGGCTTTAAAATCCAATATTATAAAAACATTACTTGGCCACAATTTGTGACAGTTACTATAATTTAAGTGTTTTTGGAATGAGGGGGGCGGGCGGTGTGACAATACATTAAGCAGCCTAAACACAGTGTTATTGTTACAGCCAGTTCCGGTTACCAGGCTCCTCGGACTTGGAGAGGAGCTAGAGGTGCATCTTGTTATGCCATCACTCAAGAGCAACTGAGGTTTCTGATGTCGTGTGCTTTCAGTGTGTCTCAGATGTTTCAAATATTCAACATGTGTTCCGATCAACACTCAAAAGTCGTCTAAGGTCAGTTGTTCTTGGGCGAAATGCTATAAACTACAGATTTTAGATGCATGGTTTCCAGTTTCTTACCAATCAAACAATTTAGAATGACTACAATCAAAACATGACTTTAAAATTACTATGATGATATACATTACCTCATCCCCGTCCATTGTTACAATTGTTTTCCCCAGACACTTCAATCTGTCACATGCACCATTATATTCTGACATGTCAGACTTGGCTCTGGATGAAAAGATTAAGGACTTGGAGGCTGGGAACGACAAACTTGGACCGGAAGTTGTTCGAGCACAATTAAGGGCATTGGTAATCCAGGTGCAGAGACGCAGAGTGAGGGACAGCATGATTTGTGTTAACCCGAGGGTGGCTGCCCTCAGAGCCATGTCGCAGAGGCTACATAGAAGGTCATACCGTGTTGTTGGACCAAACTCGTTATGGCACCTTGATGGAAACCACAAACTGATAAGGTAGATGTATCTTTGTGATAGACACAATTATCTATATCACTGGTGAGAAGTTGTACATGTCAAATTGTTCATCAACAACTAACAGTTCAGTTTAGCAAGCAATGGCCCAATATGTCAGTCAGGTGGATAATAATTGTTTTATTGTGTTCCTGCTACTTCTGTGATCGATAGAATACCTGCATCATGAAATTAACAAACATGCTTACATTGAGGACATACTGAGGCAAAAACGGTTGGAACAAAGCATTTGTGCCTAAGTGTGAACAACAGGAGAGTCTGTCCTCTTGACTCATCAACATTGTTCCACATTTTGGATGTTAATTTAATATCGGGTCTGCTGCTTTGTTATATACTGCAGGAACCCGATGTAGCATCTATGTGGTAAAGGAGGATGGTGATGTTTGTATATTTCATATGTTCAGCTTTTGTATCAACCAGTGCTGTGTTTTCTGATTTAGGTAGAGGATAGTCATACATGGTGGCATTGATGGGTGCAGCCGCCGTGTTTCTCTGTGCTTCCAGCAACAATCGCAGCAGTACTGAGTTAGGACGGACCATGGAGGAGAAAACAACACTGTCTGCTTGTTGAATGTAATACATATTGAAAATATTATTTAAAAAATATAGCTACATGCATCCTTAAAATGTCTTCTTGGCCTACACATTGATTACATTCTATAGTGAGTGATGCATGAGGCTACATTTTTTTTCAGAACGCAATCACATTATGTTGGACAGCTTTTTGCTTTCTCCATGTTTTTGAAATGTATAAGCCTTTAAATGACCTTTTATAGACTACTTCTACAAACGAGGCTACACTTGTGGCACCCCATCTTCTGCACCACTTCTTGTGGCCCCCCTCCACCTATACCACTTCCTGTGGCCTCCCCTCCACCATTCCCTGAGGCTTATCGTCCACCTTCACCACACTCTTCTGTTGATGTTGGTGATGACAATGAGTAAGTCATCCCTGTAAATAATGAAATGTCTTGTTTTTACAGATGAATTGTGGGAAGTATCTGAGCTTTGTTATTCTGAATGTCTCTTTCAGTGTTGACCTCCAAACACTGCTGAAGTTAATGAGATGCCAACCAAATGAACGTCATGAGGGACAACGTTTCTGATTGTGCAATGAGAGGCTTTAAGAGAGCCCGCTTTAATCTGGAGGCAAAAATAGACATGGTTTTTATGGATGCTGATGGAAAAGGGGCAGCTGATGAGGGTGGTCCCTCGAGAATTTCTCCAGCTGCTAATGAGTGCCATCCATTCCTCTGCAATATTTGAGGGGCCTGATTGACAAAATGCCTTTCTTGCAACTCTCAAGGTGAGTTACACTTTTACACCAACAAAGACACATTTGTTTATGGCAATATATATATGACTTGAGTAAGACATTTAATTGTTGTATGTAATGTGTCCTTTGTTTACTGTTTGTCTTCTGTGTGACAGCACTCTATGATGCCGTATACAAGCAGGTGGGCCGCATGATTGCTGTCTGTCTGGTACATGGGGGTGTAGAGACACATTTTTTCAGAGGCTGTCCAGGCAAGTGTCTGGCCTAAAACCTCTTGCGCCAGAACTGAAAGAAATTGTGGAATATGACTTCAGAGAGAAGTTGGAGAAGGTAAGTACTTTATATTGTGATAGATGTTATGTTACTGTTAATTTGCACTAAGTTTGAAAAAAAAACCAGAACTTTTCCAAATGGATTTGGTTTATTTTTGTTGGCAGTCAATCTTTAAGGGTAGTGATAATCAGTTTATTGTTTTGCTAATTTGTCCCAAAACAGTTCAATAAACAATCTAATATCCAGTTAGCAGAAATTGTTGACGAGGCACAGGAAGTGGTAATGTTGGGTCCAGTGAGATACATTCGTACATTGGTGAGGGATGCCCTGGTGGAGTCAGCCACAAAGTTCTACTTAGAAAGCAGGATACGGGATGCTCTTGAGTAGTGAGTTTCCATATATCTAAGGAATCTCAAGTTTAGTTAAATTCTTCAGGGCAAATTCATATACTTTTTTTACTTTATAGATTCAAAGAGGGTCTGGAGTGTATAGGTCTCCTGCCTTACATGAATAGACACTCAAGCCTCTTCAGAGGTTTTCATCTACGCTGACAAACCTTTTTTGGCCAAAGGCATAGCTTCTCTCTTCAAAGCAGAGCGCTCCCCACCTGGTACCAATCAATGAGCAATAGAGAGAGAAGAGTCATATGTTTCTGGAGGGACTGAGATCATTGAAGTAACATGGCCCACATCAGTAAAACATCACCTAATCACTCAACTGTGGGACAGCATTTTGTAGCCTTATTCTTCCATGGGCCCCCTAAGAATGTAGTAAATTAAATCCTAAACTACTTTCACTTCAGAGTATTGTGGTCTCCAACAAGTGTTACTTAAGGACATTAATGTCCCCACCTTCCCTTTTTTCAGGGGGGAACACACCCTTTAACCATGGAGTGGTTCATTTTCACGTCGGGGGCTTCAGCATTCCCAGGCTGGGATTGCCAGTGAAGCCACAGCTACAGTTCTCTGCAACCGCACGGCAAGCGGTACCGGAGCACCAAGTCTAGGTCCAAGAGGCTTCTAAACAGATTCTACCCCCAAGCCATAAGACTACTGAACATATAATCAAATGGCTACCCAGACTATTTGCTGCTACTCTATGCAGTCACTTTATCTCTACCTATATACTAACTCGACTAACCAGTACCCCCACACATTCTCTGTACCGGTACTCCCCCTGTATATAGCCTCGCTATTGTTATTTTACTGATGCTCTTTAATTATTTACTTTTTTTGTAACTGCATTGTTGGTTAAGGGCTTGTAAGTAAGCATTTCACTGTAAGGTCTACTACACCTGTTGTATTTGGTGCATGTGACAAAGACAATTTGATTTAAAGAATTAATTTAAGGGGAATTATCCAGAACATTCATTGCATGACCACCTAGTAAGTTCAGAATACTGCAGCCAATGTTAATTGATGTGTCCCAAAATAATTGATATTATGAAAGTTTCCGACAGGATTGTCCATCAGCAAAAAAAAAAAGTTTTCAAAAACATTACAACCAATCAGAATAAATTGGACACAGTAATACATAATGCAGCGTTAATATTTAAATACATTTATGATTTTAGTGGGTAAACTGAGCATTATGCAAAGTAGTTAAGTCATGTATGTCAAGGGACTATGTTCCAATATGTGCAATGTTACCATAAATAAATCTTACAGTAAATATGGACATTTCCTTTACATGTGTTATGGCAATAAAATACACTGTAGTTGGTACATAGGTCATGGTGCAGCAAGTTTGAGGGTAGTGGAGAAGCACAAGTGGGACTTTGAGTGAAGTAACTGAGGGCAGAAAAGGATATCAGGGTGCCCAGGAACTTGCAGCTGCTGATCATCTCCATGTCAATGTACAGTAGATGGGAGAATGGTCAAGTATCACCATCTACTTTGTTTTGCTTATGCTGAGACTTGTCCTATCACCATTGTCAGGTCCCATAGCTCCTTCATGTACTCATGTGTACCATGGTAGTGTCAGGTCCATTCTGGGGATACACATTCTTATAATGTAAAAAAATCTCATTTATTACAGGATTTACACCCAGAGCCTGCTAACCAGTTTGTGGGTAAGGATGGCGTTGAACGCAAAGCTATAAAAGAAAATGCACTCTGACGTATGTAAAAATTTATAATTGACATTTGTTGGGACAATAGGCAAACTGGAGTTGTACATAATGTCATACAATCCTTTGTTTCAGTTTTATTTTTTTTATCGATATCGACTGGGCTGCAGTGGAGACGGTAAGAAGCTTTGATATCATGGGGACCTAACTTCTAACGTCCTTCCCTGGTACACCCAGACAGACACTGCAGTCAAATGCCAACCAGCGGCTCTCCGTCCTACGGTGGCTGAAGACGTTTTGCCTGACGTCAAACATTAACAAGAGTGTCAGATTGAAGTGTCTGGAAAAAATGTAAACAGAACCATAAGAGCAGATTACTTTGTCATCTTTACTGGCACAGTTTTAAACTGTCGAATTGTAGTCACTTTCAATTGATTCATTCACTCCAAGAACCATATATTGTTTGTAGTTCATAACATTAGCACAACTGACAAACGTTGCTCGACTTTAAATTGGGATACATGTTTTAATAACATTGGATATTTGATTGGACTTAATGTTGCATTCCTTATGTTGTGCATGCCAACCAGTTAAGAATCACCTAAATTAATTGATACTTGATGAATCAGGTCACCTCTGCTGCTTTATCAGCCTCTCCCTTGCCCACTCCAAGCTCCTCTTCATGGTTCCCTTCTGCAAGACACAATTGTGTGAAAATAAAGCGGAAGGAATGGGAACCCTATTCCTTTGAAGCAGTACTAGGTATATGCCTGAATTTATTTTATTCTAATAAACTTCGATGGAATATATTAAAAAAGTGAACGTGCACATTAGTCTACTCTGTTCGAAAGCTGACATGTAACGTTAGCAATGGTTTTATAAGGTTGTCACTAGCCAAATTTGCTTTGTGAGCTTTCTGTGTCTTCATGCTAATCGCTAGCGCGGCTAACGTTAGCGTTTAAATGAAAGCCAGTCTGAATAAGTTGTTTTGCTTAAATACAAGGCTTTGGGCTAAAAACGTAACTCAAAAACATGTCCTGCTTCAGTACTAGCCGATAAGTCACAATTTAGGTAGCTTGTCTTAAGTCAATTATAAAGCAAAATAAAGACAATAGTCCAAAAAAATCGAGAACTACCAGGATTTTGAGCATCTCCGTTGTCTAATCTATGTATGCCTGGCCCTGCAAGCCAGCAACAATCTTGCTAGTATGTAAATTAATTTACCTTGATAGCATTAACACAGTCCAATGTGTTTCCGTGGCTGTTATAGTTTACATGTTTTTTTCAGCATTGTTTTTAATAAAACATGATGGTGCCGTTCACTGCAGCTAGCAGTATGACCGAGAAAAGTTTGAGGCTAACTAATGTATGATATAATATGGCCGGGGTTCGAGGCTACCGACGTTAGCTAAATTAGCTAGCAAAATATCTGATTTAGTTTATGCTAAACACTGCTGATCCTGGTGCTAGATTAATGTTAGCTGAATTTTATAGCCAGTGATGAGAAACAGATCCTTCCACTGTAAACTAGCTGATAAACTTTACGATTCAGTAACAACAAATTTCAAAGTTACCTTGTAATTGTTCAAACTCGGCTTGCAGTGGAAAAGGACGTTCCTTCAAACTGTGTTACCTGATTGAAAGAAGGAGCTAGGGAAACAATTAGCATATTAAGGAACTCGTTCAATTAGCGTGTGTAGGTGTATATTTAGCAGCTCTAGGCGTTAACTTGACATGTGCAGGACCGCTTGCAGCCGTTTATTTAGCACAAATTGAACAGCCTGCAAGCACATTTGCACGCTATTAGATTCGTGTAGGCGTTAATTGAACGCGTTAATACGTTAATTTAGCGCCTACACCTGTTTACTTTACACACGTAGCATTAGAAGGATCGCGTTTTGACCACGTGCTTTAAGACCCAAGCGGCGTTCCATACAGGTGACATCAACCCCCTCACTCCGACTATAAACGAATCTAGGGATTTCTTAGTTTCCATCTCAACATTACTTATTTTGTTTCCTTTCTTTTTCACGACCGTAGCCCACTCGTTCTTACACTCCGAGTCTCAATGTTCAATTCATGGTTTATTTGATCGAATTAAATTTCTTAATGGTAGGTTGTTACGAATGCAGATATGAGTTGACACACTTGGAATTTCGGCAACTTTGAAAAAACGACTTTATATCAGTGTTATATGCATGTTCACACGCGTATCTGCCGTCTCATTGACTAGAATGGTCCCACTTCAACTGCTGAGGGAAACTGATATACTGATCGTCAAGGTTGATTTCGTGGCGTTTTATTGTGCAAGTGATTAATTGTACTGGCCAAACGAGTATAAGAAACTGGCCATCGTTGTATCTGCGGGTGAAAGGGTCTTGGGAATCCAGGATTTGACGGCTGAAACATAAGGAATACTGTCTGAATATGTTATTCTTTCTCAGGCACCAGAGAGCCTGTAGCAATCAGTTGTTTCTTTGTCATTTGTTTATTATTTGGGAACGATGTGATTTATCTCTCACCTTTCCCTTAATGTTTTATTTTTATCGCGTATACTACCCTGTACAGTGGGTGGCGGCATGCACCTCTAACATGTTTGCGTACCGCCATAAAAGTTAAATTAACGTCAAAAGTAGTTCTCATTTTGCATTTTAGCTAACCCTAACTTTAACCTAAGAGCTCAACTGTTTATTTTGTTACAATGACAAATCCTGGCGCCTGAGACTCCTCAAACGTCGTTTCCTCAAACACTGACAAGAGTTGGTGTATCTGAACTCCTCACAAGGCATTCTGTCCTTCTAACAAGTCTACTATGACACACCTGCATTTCACTCCACCTTCACTGAACCAATACTGTCAGTCAATGACTATTCATCAGTGTCTCTGTGCTTGGTCTCAAATGAAGAGAAAGGGAGGATGGCAGATGGTTTCAAGATAATATCCTGTTCAAGGGAGATAAATGTATTTTCTCGTGCAACTTAAGACATACTCAATATTTTCCATAATGATTTGAACATTTCAATGTTCTGAACCACCTCCATTCTCAACGTGTTTACATCAGAGGTCTTACTGTACATCTCAAACTATTCAGATGAACAGTATACATGATTCTATGGTCTTAGTAAAAAATCTAATGTTTTTAGATGTGATGCATTTTTATCTAATAAAGTCATTGTTAACATTTCTCAAACACTTGACCCCAAACTCTGGTCTTCTTACCCCAAACCACACCTCTAACCCAGCAAGTATGGGGATAGTGAGAGAGCACACAGAGATAAAGAAGCTGACATATGAAGTCAGCCATACTTGACTTGCACTGCACCATCTGTCTCCCTCCAACTTTTAATGAGACACCAGGAAGAGAGGGGAGACTAGGGAAGAGGCTGGATCCATTCAAACAGACATCTTGTTAGACTACAGCGCTTCTCCAAGGTAATGGTCTGCTGGATATTTCTGCTGTATAGTGGATAGATAGAAGGAAGTAGACTAACTTCATGTTGCAGCTGTGTGTTGGAAGAAGGGAGGGGGGTATGGTGTGAGGTGCTTGTGTCCCGGCTTAACCTTCTCTATTTCACAGGGGTCCCAATGAGTCCCACCGCGTCGCCGGCACGATTTTGACTTCTAACCCTTTTTAAACATTGTGTGTTTGAGCTACAGACTTCTGGGTTGTACCATTAGATTTGGGGCGGCAGGGTAGCCTAGTGGTTAGAGCGTTGGACCAGTAACCGGAAGGTTTCAAGTTCAAACCCCCGAGCTGACAAGGTACAAAGTAGTGCCCCAACCCACTAGGCTGTCATTGAAAATAAGAATTCTTAACTGACTTGCCTAGTTAAAGGTAAAATAAAAATTTGTACCATTGGATTTGTCTATGTCTCCTGCTTCAGCTTTGTGATTAACAGGGGCAGAGCTAGAGCGGTGTTTGTGGGACAAGGGCGGGGCCCGGGGCTGGGTAGAGTTACGTAAAAGCAATCTATAAAAAGCTGACTCTCACAACCATGCACGTATCATGTTTCATGCTCTCTAGTTGCTGTAACAAACTCCAAACTGCACAGTTGTCACTGACTAGTTGGATATTCATTTCCCACTGACCAAACAATTTATGTACGTACAGCATTCATATTCAGGTTTTTGCATTAAAATATATATTTTTATATTTTTACATTAGTCAATAAAACTAATGAATGCAACTTTATGTCAAATTGTTTTACTTGTAGCCCTAGTTGTCCTGAAAATAAAATGGTAAAACACTGAGGCTAAATAAGGGCTGGACATGCAGATAAATGAAAGTCATAAATGAAGACTATTTTTGTTGGGGTCTCAAGACTGATAAGGTTAAGCATTTTCTCTGCTCTGACATTTATGGATAGCTGCTCATTAAAAAACGTCAATCTGGTACACAAGAGGATTCCCCACCGTCTCAGTATATTACAGAATTTGTCCTTTAAGTGCTCCATCTGAAGTTCTAAGGAGCAATCAATCTTAGACCATGTTCTTTCCCTTGTTCATCCTTGCCTGCACACTCAGATTATATATTACAGGACAGAGCAAAATCCAACTGATAGGCTAAATTTGCCTCCTGTCATAATCTGTCTTTAATGACGAGGAATGGGCCATGTTTTCAAAGGCTTTTCCAGAGGCTGGTTTTACATGAGCCCTATGCAGTTAATTACAGCTGTATGAAAACTCAAAGTTCAGTCCTCACACAATATAACTCCTTATGTATAAAATAGGCTAGGTCTATTCCTTATTCCATGTTTAGTAACAGCTACTATCAAATTCAATCCCAACATGTTAAGGATAGCTTCAGACATCTCAAACATACAATCTCCTGTGCCTCACTGAAGGATGTATCCTGCTCTGCATAGTAGCACCACGGAGACAATGAGCGATGACCAGGGACAGAGCACACCTTTGGGTTTCTCAAAACCATTCCTCATCCAAAGCAAGTCAGACTTTGGGCAACAGGGGCAGGGGCCAACACAGACATACAGTACGCCTAGGGGACAGTAGGGACACTGTGCTCTTTAGTGTCCCTAGAGGATGCCAGGTGACACTACTGATCCACCGGGCTGACTGCATTACTGCATATGGGTCAAAGGTACACAATTACACCAAATAGACTAGAGCAGGGATATTCAACTCTTACCCTAGGAGGTAATTACACCCACCAGGTGTCCCAGGTCTAAACCTGTCCCTGAATAGAGGGGAACAATGGAAAAAAAACTGGCTTCGAGGTCCAGAATCGAGTTTGAGGGGACTAGAGCAACAAACAGTTTTCAGTTCTTTATTAACTGAAAAAGAGGAATTGTCAAATGTTATAAGGCACATATTTTCACATCTGCACAGATGTCATATTGAGCGACCTAAAAGTCAAAGTTGTCAATAACTTAAAAAAGGTACAAAGTGTGTAGCGCTGTGATTGTACATTAATATATTATGTTCTCCTGTGTGACATATTCACAATCTGTCTAGTACAAAAACACCACATTCAATCAGGACAAAATCCTGAGTTGCTTTCAACTATTCGAACAGACAGGACCAATTGCTGGCATGTGAAAATGTTCTTTTTTTTGTAATCGCACATTTTTGGATGTATACATTCTAGACATAGCTTGGACTGCTGGCCTGAAAAACTGTCAAATGCTCTTTGTCATGTAACCTTAATCTTGAAAAACACATTGCTAAACAATGCCAGTAGATTCATTTTGTCACACTTTAATTAAATGCTTCTTCAACCTTTCACCTGAATAAAACATCCCCAGATCAAACTTGGCAAGGTGTGTACCGAAAGTCCTTTGGTAAACAGGAAATTGAAACTAAGACAGCACCAGAGCCAACATGAATCCCACTGTCGTTACAGAATGAGAGTGAGATGTAGCGGATAAAAGTTCTGCCCTTGAGCTAACATGGTTGCCTTAGTTGCCACACATCTTCACCCATCAAAAAGGCACCTATGAAGCCACTCCTGTAATACTTCTCCATTCAATTTGATTGTTTTGCAGCTCAATTCTCTCATGGCAAAATGGCACTTGGCAGGAAGCTTCAATTAAGACAAATGGCAGGTCTCCGAGGACACAAGGAGATAGTGAAGTGTGGGTGAGAGGATTAAATGAGTGACCAGAAAACTTGCCTAGTTAAATAAAGGTTAAATAAAATAAAATGTAAAAAAAACAGCTATATGAGGGATGAGTACATTAAGCTGGGGGGGGGGGGGGGGGGGGGGGCATCCTTTGGGTGCAGCAAGTATCTGGGTAAATTGGGACCCAGTCCATGGAGGCAGGGCTGAGGCATACATCCCCAGTGGGGCCCGGCCATCCTAGAGCAGGACCCGATTCAACCCCTACCCTTCCCCTTGGCCGAGATCTATTAGATAGGAGCAATATGGTGGACGCTGTAGTACTACACTGCTCAGGGCTCTCCGACGCTGTTCCTGGAGAGCTACCGTCCTGTAGGTTCACACCAACGCTGTTCTTGGAGAGATACCTTCCGGTAGTTTTTCGCGCCAACCCTAATCTAGCACACCTGATTCTAATAATTAGCTAGTTGATAGGCTGAATCAGGTTAGTTACAACTAGGGTTGGAGTGAAGACCTACAGCAAGGTAGCTCTCCAGGAACAGGGTTGGAGAACGCTGACACTGCTTATACCTATTAAGACCCGACAGACATGCTAACATCAAGGGGTTAGGGCCAAGGGGAGGTATGTGGAACCTGGCACTACTCTAAGGCCCTGGGCATGGTGGCTACGTAAACAAAGACTACGATGAGCAGCACCACCACAGCCAGCGTGGGTAGAACCACTGTGGCCACCTGCGACCGGGCCTCCTGCATGGCCGCCTTACGCTCCTTCTTGTCCCTGGATGTCTCCTTCTTGGGCTTCCCCTTCAGCTGTCTCATGGTGACGCCCTCCCTGGGCAGGCACACTGCAACACTCCGTAGGGTCAGCCAAGTCTCTCAGACAAGTCCTGCAGATGCAGTGACAGTTACTGCCTCTACAGTTCTGAAGGCGCAGTCATTGGTGGTCCACTTGCTCGCCAACACCACGCACCTGTGACCAGGAAGAGAACATACAGTATACAAATCAGGCTACGGCTATGTATTTTCATTAGTTTATTGGTACCTTGGGCTAAGTCTGACTAAGACTTAAGTGAGAGACAAGATAACCATATTTTACATTACTTAACCATATCTATATTACACAATTAGCCAAATCCAAATGAAGGATCATCCTAAACCACAAGAGTGTGGTCAAAAATGACCAGTTCTAAAATGCTACGAAATGACCATTATAGTTCATCCTCCCCTGGTTTCCCCCCTGCACGTCTAATGGCAACGCTTCCACCGAAGGATCTCTGAAGAAATAGAAATGACAACCGAACGAACACAGGGCAGCATAACCGCTGCACATTGTTGTTGTTACTTAATATACAAAATAAAATAAAAAAACACTATCCGCTAACAAGGACATTTTAGCATAGCAAAATGTACATAGTCACTTCAAACTATGTAAATATGGGTTTTGAGTAAGACATCTCTTGGATGCTGAATTCCAGGCTACATAAAGTGATGTGGTGTAAATTCTGTCATTGTATACGCAAGGCCTTCATGTCATTTTTAATCTCTCCTGGATGATATACCGTGGATTCTGGTAGACTGGTGCAGGCTGAGGCCCAATCTCAATACTCAGCAGTGTCATAGTGCCTGAAACATTCTTGGCTGTTGCTGCAGACAGGGAGAGTCTGATCCAGTCAGCAGTAGTTCCACACATTCTGACGTATTAGACTACTTCCTTCAGATTGACTGTGTGGAGAGGCTCTCCTACTGTATTCTTTCATATCACAGCAGCGACTGATAGGTAGATGACCCGGGTCATGTTCAATAAGAAGAAAACGTTTTCAAAGTGAATGAAAACGTTTTCAAAGTGAATAAAAACTGGGAGGTAGGCTAGTATCTGAATGATTAAACAGGGAGGTAGGCGTCTTACCATCTGCACTTGTCCAACAATAACAACCTAGATTTTCACAGTGTGCCCTATTGAACACAACCCTGGTATTTCCAGAAGGATGTTTAGTCTTTAGCTCATTGTTTGGCATTGAATTGTCCCCTCCCTTGTAGGGATGGCCATTGGTAATCGAGTACTCAAATGGATGTCAAAACTATTATTATTGACTCTAGTGTTCCATTTGTACACGTGCATTCGCAGGGCACAACTAAGCAGAAACCAAGTCAAACATCAAACAGTTCGCCCTAAATTCCCTTGCGTTCCCTCAATACATGCACACAAACTCCCATTAGTCATACAGAAATGCCTATAATTACATATACTACTGATGGGATAAACCAGCTACATTCCTTGCCAAATGACACGTTTTAACACAAATTCCAAATGGAATGGTTGACTGAAGTAGGGAATTAGGTGTTCCAACAACAAGCTGAAATACATTTTCCACTTGGGCTACTTTGCAGTTATCACTAGTTACCACAGACAACGCCAAAATTGGCTATATTGTAAAGATTCATGAAAACAAAAATATGCATTTTGGTCTTATTTTAAGGTTAGGCATAAGGTTAGCAGTGTGGTTAAGGTTTACATTCAGATTTTAATTAGATACATTTTAAAAGTAGGTGGGGTTTATAACTTTGTGGCAACTGACGAACCCACATTTTCTATACATGTGCTTTGCTTTCAATTAGCTAAAAGCTAGCCAGTTAAAGTCTGTGTGTGTACTTCCATTTGCACCACCGTACAGTAAAGCAACGCACGAGTTGAAAATATTGAAGGCATGCGGTTCACAGGACACACCGCAGCCCAGTGCGGCATCCCCAATGTAGCGTTGTGGAATGACTTACACAATAACGCAAAGAGTTAGACTGATCTGGTGGACATGAGACATTGGAATTGGTTAGCCCAGACATAACCCCCTAAACAGACAGATTCCACACTAAAAATACGCAAAACAGTTTGATAAAGACAACCAGCGTATTTATCAGAGCCATAAAGCCTAGGCGGCAGGGTAGCCTAGTGGTTAGAGCATTGGACTAGTAACCGAAAGGTTGCAAGTTCAAACCCCCGAGCTGACAAGGTACACACACATCTGTCGTTCTGCACCTGAACAGGCAGTTAACCCACCTAGGCCGTCATTGAAAATAATAATTTGTTCTTAACTGACTTGCCTAGTTAAATAAAGGTAAAATAAAAATAAACTCACCAAACAGATGTCGTGGTCGTAATTCATCCCCATGCAGTTTTCAATGTGGAATTGTTCATCCATTAGAAAATTCCAAAGAACAGGCAGAATAAACTAAATCAAACATCTGTGTATCTAAATACATATATTTTTTGAGCCCCGTATCAAGAGATCACTGAGAATAACTGTTCTAGACCTGAGATGCGCATCACTTCCCATATATATAAACACACACACACAACACACACACGCATATAAACACACACAAATAATCATATAAACTATAAACTAGGTGTCTTGACTGTGATAAGGGCTCAGGGAAATAAGAGCATCTTGTCAGCTAATTTAACCTGTTGAGTGTAGGGGGCAGTATTTGATGTTTGGATGAAAAACGTACCCAAATTAAAACTGCCTATTTCTCAGGCCCAGAATCTAGAATATGCATATAATTGTCAGATTAGGATAGATAACACTCTAACGTTTCCAAAACTGTCAAAATATTGTCTGTGAGCATAACAGAACTGATATTGCAGGCGAAAACCTGAGGAAAATCCAACCAGGAAGTGCTGTTTTTCCTGAAACCTCTGTTCCATTGCATGCCTTCCCTCCATTTAAAGGGATATCAACCAGATTCCTTTCTCTATGGCTTCCACATGGTGTGAACAGTCTTTTGACATAGTTTCAGGCTTTTATTCTGAAAAATGAGCGAGAAGGATCACATCGCATCAGTGGATGGCTGTGTCCCCCCAGAGTTTTGCATGCGCAACAGCTTGCAGCAGACATTTTCTCTCTCTCCTATTGAAAAAGCTACAGTCTGGTTGAAATATTATTGATTATATATTGTAAAAACAACCTGAGGATTGATTATAAAAAACGTTTGACATGTTTCTACGAACTTTACGGATACTATTTGGAATTTGTCTGCTCCGTCGTGACCGCTCGAGCCTATGGATTTCTGAACAAAACACGCCAACCAAATGGAGGTATTTTGGATATAAAAATAATCTTTATGGAACAAAAGGAACATTTATTGTGTAACTGGGAGTCTCGTGAGTGCAAACATCCAAAAATCATCAAAAGGTAAGGAATTCATTTTATTGCTTTTCTGACTTTCGTGACCAATCTACTTTGCTGCTAGCTGTTTGTAATGTTTTGTCTGCTGAAAGAGATGTCTTAACATAAACTCTTGGATAGCTTTTGCTGTAAAGCTTTTTTGAAATCTGACACACCAGATGGATTAACACAGCTGTGTTTTGCCATATTGCACTTGTGATTTCATGAAAATTAAATATTTTTAGTAATTTAATTTGAATTTGGCGCTCTGCAATGATCCTGCTAACAGGATGGGTGCGCCAAGAATGAACAAGACAAGGCTATGCCATTGCACAGCCATAGACTTCTACAAGCAAGAGCCATTACACACACACAAAAACAGGATTTTAGAAATTGCAAATTCATTATAATATAGATAAAAAACAAATACCTTATTTTACATAAGTATTCAGACCCTTTGCTATGAGCCTCAAAATTGACCTCAGGTGCATCCTGTTTCCATTGATCATACTTGAGCCGTTTCTACAACTTGACTGAAGTCCACCAGTGGTAAATTAAATTAATTGGACATGATTTAGAAAAAAGGCACACACCTGTCTATATAAAGGTCCCAGAGTTGACAGTGCATGTCAGAGCAAAAACCAAGCAATGAGGTCGAAGGAATTGTCCATACAGCTCCGAGACAGGATTGTGTCGAGGCGCAGATGCGGGGAAGGGTACCAAAAAATGTTTATGCATCATTGAAGGTCCCGAAGAATACAGTAGCCTCCATCTTTCTTAAATGGAAGAAGTTTCTAACCACCAAGACTCTTCCTAAAGCTGGCCACAAGGCCAAACTAAGCAATCAGGAGAGAAGGGCCTTGATCAGGAAGGTGACCAAAAACCCAATGGTCACTCTCAAAGAGCTCCTCTGTGTAAATGCGAGAACCTTCCAGAAGGACAACCATCTCTGCAGCACTCCACCAATCAGGCCTTTATGGTAGAGTGTCCAGATGGAAGTCACTGCTCAGTAAAAGGCACATGACAACCCGCTTGGAGTTTGCCAAAAGGCACCTAAATTACTCTCATGAGAAACAAGATTCTCTGGTCTGTTGAAACCAAGATTGAACTCTGGCCTGAATGCCAAGTGTCACATCTGGAGGAAACCAGGCACCTCTCATCACCAATCCTTATCCATCCTTATGGTGAAGCATGGTGGTGGCAGCATCATGCTGTGGGGATGTTTTTCAGCAGCAGGGACTGGGAGACTAGTCAGGATCAAGGGAAAGATGAACAGAGCAAAGTACAGAGATCCTTGATGAAAACCTGCTCCAGAGCGCTCAGAAACTCAGACTGGATTGAAGGTTCACAAGGACCCTAAGCACACAGCCAAGACAACACAGGAGTGGCTTTGGGACAAGTCTCTGAAAGTCCTTGAGTGGCCCCGCCAGAGCCTGAACTTGAACCCGATTGAACATCTCTGGAGAGACATGACAATAGCTGTGTAGCGACACTCCCCATCCAACCTGAGAGTATCTGCAGAGAAGAATGAAACTCCCCAAATACAGGTGTGCCAAGTTTGTAGCGTCATACCCAAGAAGACTTGAGGCTGTCAGTTTTTTAAATTTATTTTTTTATACATTTGCAAATATTTTCTAAAACCAGTTTTTGCTGTGTAATTATGGGAGTTGTGTGTAGATTGAGGTAAAAAAAATATTTGTTAATCAATTTCAAAGTAAGGCTGTAACGTAACAAAAAGGTGGAAAAAGTAAAGGGGTCTGAATACTTTCCAAACGCACTAATATAACCAGTTGATATTACTGTTTCATTCATCTTAAAATTGCACTTTTTATTTACTATATAATAGGCAATTTAGCAATTAGGATTCATTATCTGTAATGGTTATGATAACTTAGGCATTGTTGCACACTGTTGGCATATATACTGAACAAAAATATAAAAACGCAACATGTAAAGTGTTGGTCATGAGCTGAAATAAAGGATCCCAGAAATGTTCCATACGCACAAAAAGCTTATTTCTCTCAGATTGTAAACAAATTTGTTTACATCCCTGTTAGTAAGCATTTCTTCTTTGCCAAGATAATCCATCCATTTGACAGGTGTGGCATATTAATATGCTAATTAAACAGCATGATCATTATAGGTGCACCTTGTGTTGGGGGCAATAAAAGGCCACTAAAATGTGCATTTTTGTCACACAACACGATGCCAAAGAGGTCTCATGTTTGAGGGAGCATGCAATTGGCATGCTGGACTGCAGGAATGTCCACCAGAGCTGTTGCCAGAGAACTTAATGTTCATTTCTCTACCATAAGCCGCCTCCGTCATTTTAGAGAATTTGGCGGTGCGTCCAACCGGCCTCACAACCGCAGACCACTTGTAACCATGCCAACCCAGGACCTCCACATCCGGCTTCTTCACCAGCTGATGAAACTGAAGTGTTTCTGTCCGTAATAAAGCCCTTTTGTTGGGGCAAACTAATTCTGATTGGCTGGGCCTGGCTCCCAAGTGGGTGGGCCTATGCCCTCCCAAGCCGCACCCATGTCTGCGCCACTGCCCAGTCATGTGAAATCCATAGATTAGGGAATTTATTTAAAATTGACTGATTCCCTTATACAGTGCCTTGCGAAAGTATTCGGCCCCCTTGAACTTTGCGACCTTTTGCCACATTTCAGGCTTCAAACATAAAGATATAAAACTGTATTTTTTTGTGAAGAATCAACAACAAGTGGGACACAATCATGAAGTGGAACGACATTTATTGGATATTTCAAACTTTTTTAACAAATCAAAAACTGAAAAATTGGGCGTGCAAAATTATTCAGCCCCTTTACTTTCAGTGCAGCAAACTCTCTCCAGAAGTTCAGTGAGGATCTCTGAATGATCCAATGTTGACCTAAATGACTAATGATGATAAATACAATCCACCTGTGTGTAATCAAGTCTCCGTATAAATGCACCTGCACTGTGATAGTCTCAGAGGTCCGTTAAAAGCGCAGAGAGCATCATGAAGAACAAGGAACACACCAGGCAGGTCCGAGATACTGTTGTGAAGAAGTTTAAAGCCGGATTTGGATACAAAAAGATTTCCCAAGCTTTAAACATCCCAAGGAGCACTGTGCAAGCGATAATATTGAAATGGAAGGAGTATCAGACCACTGCAAATCTACCAAGACCTGGCCGTCCCTCTAAACTTTCAGCTTATACAAGAAGAAGACTGATCAGAGATGCAGCCAAGAGGCCAATGATCACTCTGGATGAACTGCAGAGATCTACAGCTGAGGTGGGAGACTCTGTCCATAGGACAACAATCATTTGTATATTGCACAAATCTGGCCTTTATGGAAGAGTGGCAAGAAGAAAGCCATTTCTTATAGATATCCATAAAAAGTGTTGTTTAAAGTTTGCCACAAGCCACCTGGGAGACACACCAAACATGTGGAAGAAGGTGCTCTGGTCAGATGAAACCAAAATTGAACTTTTTGGCAACAATGCAAAACGTTATGTTTGGCGTAAAAGCAACACAGCTGAACACACCATCCCCACTGTCAAACATGGTGGTGGCAGCATCATGGTTTGGGCCTGCTTTTCTTCAGCAGGGACAGGGAAGATGGTTAAAATTGATGGGAAGATGGATGGAGCCAAATACAGGACCATTCTGGAAGAAAACCTGATGGAGTCTGCAAAAGACCTGAGACTGGGACGGAGATTTGTCTTCCAACAAGACAATGATCCAAAACATAAAGCAAAATCTACAATGGAATGGTTCAATAATAAACATATCCAGGTGTTAGAATGGCCAAGTCAAAGTCCAGACCTGAATCCAATCGAGAATCTGTGGAAAGAACTGAAAACTGCTGTTCACAAATGCTCTCCATCCAACCTCACTGAGCTCGAGCTGTTTTGCAAGGAGGAATGGGAAAAAATGTCAGTCTCTCGATGTGCAAAACTGATAGAGACATACCCCAAGCGACTTACAGCTGTAATCGCAGCAAAAGGTGGCGCTACAAAGTATTAACTTAAGGGGGCTGAATAATTTTGCACGCCCAATTTTTCAGTTTTTGATTTGTTAAAAAAGTTTGAAATATCCAATAAATGTCGTTCCACTTCATGATTGTGTCCCACTTGTTGTTGATTCTTCACAAAAAAATACAATTTTATATCTTTATGTTTGAAGCCTGAAATGTGGCAAAAGGTCGCGAAGTTCAAGGGGGCTGAATACTTTCGCAAGGCACTGTATGAACTGTAACTCAAAATGTTTGCATTTATATTTTTTTGTATAGATAAATGCATCATTTTTTTCTGTGCTGGCCTTCTGTTCTAAAAAATACCATATTTTTTGTTGTTGTTGAGTACTCTGGGAGTACTGAACAGTCAAAATGTCGAACATCCATCCCTCTGTCAGAATATAAATGGGCTGGTGAAAGTTTTTAAAGTGGACAGGCTTTTTTGGCATTATGGACATGCATCAGACCCAGGATTTCATATGGATTGGCCATGCTGTGATGCAAATACATTAGGATATTGTTCTATATTGTGCCAACTGATATTACTGCATTCTTTATCAAATGTAAACAGTGTAAAAAATATTTTAAAAATCAGATAAATAAAGCCTACTGGGCTACAGAAAACAGTCACCCCAGTCAGATCTTCCCTGAATAATTTTAAACAGCTCTGCCCTTCCTTATCACAGCAGGAGATATATCTCTCTCATATATATGAGTAGCCTGGCTGCTGAAACAACCCCTCCTCTTGGAAAAGGGAAGTTGGATCTTGTATAATGGGTGTCTGGAGGCAAGTCACTAACCAGCCCTGATTTATACAAGTGACCCTAAAAAGCCAGTACGAGTAGTGCTCAGCCTCAAACCTCACATGTTGACACTCAGACTACCAGTTGACACTGCCTCTCATAGAGAATAAAGAGCCTGCATGAGACCGACTGAGAAGTGAGGATTTGAGATGTTGGTTTGAGCAGATCGGTTAATAGACCAGGGTTGTGAGTTTTATTCCTGCACTGAATATTAGCCTGACTGTGGCCCCCCTGGAATGGAAAGGGTTCACTGAGATGATATCCACAGGTCTCAGCCCAAGACCCAGTGGTTTTTCAGTATTAATTATAATATTCTGTTGATATGATATCTTCCCTATATCAAACCAAACAACTACCTCTCCCCCTACTGTATTTATTTATTTAACTCCTTTGTTTTTCAGTCATAAGTGTACTACGTTTTCATAACTGTGACCTTAATTGCCTATCATCTATAAGCTGTTAGTGTCTTAAAGTCCGTTCCACAGGTGCATGTTCATTAATTGTTTATGGTTCATTGAACAAGCATGGGAAACAGTGTTTAAACCCTTACAATGAAGATCTGTGAAGTTATTTGGCTTTTTACGAATTATCTTTTAAAGACAGGGTCCTGAAAAAGGGACGTTTCTTTTTTTGTTGAGTTTAATATGTGAACAGCATGTTGAATCCAATAGCTACAGTTTATGTTCATGCATACGTAACGTTAGTATTAAACTAGTTCGCCTAATCTTCGGTTTTCTCGACGAGAAAGATCCACAGGTAGTCGACAGGACAGCAAGTCGATGATCATGCAACCATATACAAATGTCATTTCACGTAGTTATCTGGTTGATTGATTGTTCAACGAATTTGGGCAGTGTTGCTAAAGCCCAAGTCAGTCAAACAGTGCATGAAGCCACGAAGAAGTACGAGCTCAACATGTGACCGACTAACATATGCAATAATGTAAACATTTGGCATCAGGGTATATTTAACTATTTATTAGCCTGATATAGGAACTAGCTACGTTAAGAACTTCAACGTCAAAAACGAAACGTTTGCGAGCTAGCTAATCCCTAATGTTAGCTAGAATTCTGTAGCTAGCCATAACGACACTGACATTGGCACATACTTGCGCCACCTCTACCAGTCGAAAATATAACTACAGTAGCTAACCTAATTAGCGTTACTTTCACTTACCTACTTAATCAACAATATCCACGTTTCAATGTTTTGTTTTCACAGGGGAAACTAAAACAATCCCTCCCTTGAACTTGTATGCTCTTAAGATTTTGCCCGTATGTTCTCCTCCGGTTCTGACAGGCTCGTGTTGCTCTGCTACGCAATCCGCCCCTTGTACCTATTGCCGCTTTCAAGTGCTAGTCGGAGCTAGGAAACTCGGACATTTACCCACTTGCTAACCATGTACGCGGCACGTAGATAACTACAACCAGTTAGCAAGTCTGACATTTCCGCGTTTTCTCGTTCCGAATAGCATATGAACTCTGCATATGCTCTGCACTCGGGAGAATACGTGGCAAATGGCAATAGAGCTCAGAGATAGAGGCCGAGGCCAAATAAACTCAATCAACCAGTTCGCCCTATAGGGCAAGAGCGACATAGCCACTGGAGTACAGATGTTTTCCTGTCTTGCACCTATAGTTGGGGAAAGAGGTCCAGTTTTACTAAGCAACAAGTAGGATGGTTGGTGAGCTGCTCGGGATAGGGTAAAGTAACTGGTAAATTTACATAGTATGATGTCTCTGAATAATTCTGTCTTCAATTATCATAACACACTGACCAATACTTATGACCAAAAGTATGTGGACACCTGCTCGTCGAACATCTCATTCCAAAATGTCAGAGTTGGCGTAGTGGTTAAGAGCGCTGGGCCAGTAACGGAAAGGTCGCTGGTATGAAACCCTGACTAGGTGAAAAAAATATGTTGATGTACCCTTGAGCAAGGCACTTAACTCTAATTACTCCTGTAAGTCACTCTGGATAAGAGTGTCCGCTAAGTGACTAGTAATGTAAAAAATATGTCATGGGTTGGTGCTTGGTGCTTTGCTGCTATAAAAGCAAACCCTTTACAATGAAAGCCCCTTTGCTGCTATAAAAGCCTCCACTCTTCTGGGAAGGCTTTCCACTCGAACATTGAGGTGGCGACTTGCTTCCATTCAGCCACGAGCATTAGTGAGGTCCAGCACTGATGTCTGATTTGGCCTGGTGTAACAGTCTTCCTTCCGTCCCTCTCCTCGCCCCAACCTGGGCTTGAACCAGGGATCCTCTACACACATCAACAACTGACACCCTCGAAGCATCGTTACCTATCGCTCCACAAACTCCATGGGGAAACAACTACTTCAAGGTCTCAGAGCGCGTGACGTCACCAATCGAAACGCTATTAGCACACACCCTGCTAACTAGCTAGCCATTTCACACCGGTTACACTGGCTCGCAGTCGGCTTTCCAATTCATCCCAATGAGGTTGAGGTCAGGGATCTGTGCAGGCCAGACAAGATCTTCCACAGTGATCTTGACAAACCATTTCTTTTTGGACCTTGCTTTGTGCACGGGGGCATTGTCATGCCGAAACAGGAAAGGGCCTTCCCCAAACTGTTGCCACAAAGTTGGAAGCACAGAATCGTCTAGAACAGTTGTTCCCAAACGTTTTATTGTTCTATAGTTCTGTAACCCCCTCTAGCACTCTCAAGTATTTGTTTGCCATCATTGTAAGCCTGTCACACACACTATACGATACATTTATTAAACCAAAGAATTAGTGTGTTTTTGTCACAACCCAGCTCGTGGGAAGTGACCAAGAGCTCTTATAGGACCAGGGCACAAATAATAATAATCAATAATTTTGCTCTTTATTTAGCCATATTACATATAAAACCTTATTTGATCATCAAACATTGTGAATAAGTCACCACAGGTTAATGAGAAGGGTGTGCTTGAAATGATGCACATTACTCTGCAATGTTGGGTTGTATTGGAGAGTCTGTCTTCAATTATGTTCCACATACAGTCTGTGCCTGTATTTAGTTTTCATGCTAGTGAGAGCCGAAAAGCCACTCTCCCATAGGTACATGGTTGCAAAGGGAATCAGTGTCTTAACAGCACAATTTGCCAAGGCAGGATACTCTGAGCACAGCCCTATCCAGAAATCTGGCAGTAACTTCTGATTAAATTAAATTTTCACAGAACCGCTTGTTGCAATTTCGATGAGTCTCTCTTGTTCAGATATGGGTAAGTGGACTGGAGGCAGGGCATGAAAGGGATAACAAATCCAGTTGTTTATGTCGTCCGTTTCAGGAAAGTACCTGTGTAATTGCACACCCAGCTGACTCAGGTGCTTCGCTATATCACATTTTACATTGTCCGTAAGCTTGAGTTAATTTGCACTTCCACCACTTCAATACTTTGCCCCTTGATAACGAGCGCACTTCTGTATGTTGTAAAAGCGTTACATGGTCGCTGCCCATATCATTGCATAATGCAGAAAATACACAAGAGTTCTGGGGCCTTGCTTTAACAAAGTTAACCATTTTCACTGTCGTGTACAAAACGTTTTTCAAGCTGTCAGGCATTCCCAAGTGGTGTCGGGAGTAACTGCTTGCACACGCGTTACCACTCCACTAAGTCTCCCTGTCATGGCTTTTGCGCCATCAGTACAGATACCAACACATCTTGACCACCAAAGTCCATTTGATGTCACAAACCTGTCCAGTACTTTAAAAATATCCTCTCATGTTGTCATGGTTTCCAGTGGTTTGCGGAAGAGAATGTCTTCCTTAATTGACCCCCCATAAACGTAACAGACATATACGAGGACCTGTGCCAGGCCTGTACCAGGACCTGTGCCAGGCCATTTCTGTTGACTCATCCAGCTGTAGCGCATATAATTCACTGGCTTGTATGCAAAGCAGTTATTGTTTCAAAACATCTCCTGCCATGTCACTGATGCATCGTGAAACATTGTCGTTTGATGAAGGCATTGTCTGTATAGTTTTTTGGGCCTTTTCCCCCAGCATTGTCATAACCGCGGCAGCAGGAAGAATGAATTCCTCCACAATATGGGGCTTGCCTGTCCTAGCCACTCTGTAGCTCACCATATAAGATGCTTCTAGCCCCTTCTTATAAATGCATCTGTTGCTTTTACAGATGTCTTACTACTCGAAAGTAGTCTTTTTCTCACGCAAAAAACTCTGGGGGGGGTTGTTTTTAAAATGGTCATGTTTCATTTCTAAATGTCTGCGTAAGAGTGAAGGTTTCCCGTGAGAGAGTAATGGTTAATGTGATTGGATGTTAATTATTTGAATAGGCTACCTGTATTTGATATTGTGTTGTTATTTCGCTGAACACTAGATGGTTTAATACAATTTTTGGCAGTATAACGAGGCTACTCAGGCAAGAAAAAAACCTCACCCAAAGGTGTAGTCCCGTTGGAAAATATAAATGTACTGTGTGAAAATGTGAAGATAAACATTAATTTTTAAAAATGTGAATCACATTTTTATTTGGCGTACCCCCGACAGCATTGCGCATACCCCAGTTTGGGAATAGCTGGTCTAGAATGTCATTTTATGCTGTAGCGTTAAGATTTTCCTTCACTGTAACTAAGTGGTCTAGCCCGAACCATGAAAAACAGCCCTAGACCATTATTCCTCCTCCATCCAACTTTGCAGTTAGCACTATACATTCGGGCAGGTAGTGTTCTCCCGGCATCCGCTAAACCCAGATTTGTCCAGATTTGTCGGTTGGACTGCCAGATGAAGTGTGATTCATCACTCCAGAGAACGCATTTCCACTGCACCAGAGTCCAATGGTGGTGAGCTTTACACTACTTCAGCCAACGCTTGGCATTGCGCATGGTGCTCTTAGGCTTGTGTGCGGCTGCTTGGCCATGGAAACCCATTTCATGAAGCTCCCGACGAACAGTTATTGTGCTGACATTGAGGCAGTTTGGATTTCAGTAGCGACTGTTCCAGTAGAAGACAGACAATTTTTACACGCTAAGCGCATCAGCGGTCCCGTTCCGTTCTGTGAGCTTGCGTGGCCTACTGGCAGAGCTGTTGCTGCTCCAAGACATTTCCACTTCACAATAACAGCACTTACGGTTGACTGGGGCAGCTCTATCCTATGACGGTGCCACACTGAATGTCACTGAGCTCTTCAGTAAGGCCATTCTATTGCTAATGTTTTCCTATGGAGATTGCATGTCTGTCTGCTCGATTTTATACAACTGCCAGCAACAGGTGTGGCTGAAACAGCCGAATCTGCTAATTTGAAAATACACAAATACTTGTGTCTATATAGTGTTTGTTAAAAGTTATCATCTTCTAGCCTACTCTTCCTCATCAGGGGGGACCTACTGTAACACTCCTCATGGACCCTATTATCAGGTGTGTTCAAAAGCCGTCACCCAGTGGCTCCCCAGGAGGGGTTGGTAACTCCTGATGTAGGTTCAATGCAGAAGGAACAGAGTGGAGTCATTAATGGCTTACTGTCATTAATGGCTTACTGGGGCTCTCAGATATATTTGAGATTCTTCAAAGTCGCCACCCTTTGCCTTGATGACAGCTTTGCACACTCTTGGCATTCTCTCAACCAGATTCATGAGGTAGTCACCTGGAATAATTTTCAATGAACAGGTGTGCCTTGTTAAAAGTTCATTTGTGGACTTTCTTTCCTTCTTAATGCATTTGAGCCAATCAGTTGTGTTGTGACAAGGTGGGGGGTGCAGTCACAAAAAAACATCAAGCGCTATGATGAAACTGGCTCTCATGAGGACCACCACAGGAATGGAAGACCCAGAGTTACTTCTGCTGCAGAGGATAAGTGCTCAGCATATGTGAGAAGTCCTTCAAGACTGTTGGAAAAGCATTCCAGGTGAAGCTGGTTGAGAGAATGCCAAGAGTTTGCAAAGTTGTCATCAAGGCAAAGGGTGGCTACTTTGAAGAATCTCACATTGTGATTTGTTTAACACTTTTATGGTAACTAGATGATTCCATGTGTTATTCCAGTGTATTTCTGATCAATTTGATGTTATTTAAATGGACAAAAATGTGCTTTTCTTTAAAAAAATAAGAAAATATTTAAGTGACCCCAAATTTTTGAACTGTAATGTATATGAGGAATTACATGAATACAGAGACAGTGTTACATGATCACACAGTAAAGGCACCCAGATTGGCACTCATCTGGCTTTTCATATTATCCACAACTTCTCCCTGCATGCATTTGGCCTCATATATGTGGATAATGCATACATACAATAATAAGGCCTTTTACCAAGCATTTTGGTTAGTGATGACAAGTACTGCATACACATTGTTTCCAGTAGTCTATATGGAATTGATAACCAAAGCAAAGTCTAAACAAGTTTAGCTGTATACGTCACACGTAGATGAATGTTGATATGTTAATAACAACTAATACATTGAGATACATAAGTGTCCCAACAGTAAATGACAATAGGCTGATATAGGCAATACGTTGATAATTAGGCTTGTTTAGGCAGATACAGTTGCTAGCTCCACCAGTTTGCTTGGAGTAGGGGACTAGGAGCAGGCAGGGTTGTGTGAAAATCTCACCCCAGGTAGAGTAGCAGGCGTATGGGGGACAGATTGAGGACTGGGAGGGTGAACATGTCAGAGCCCCAGGGTGTCTTTCTGCACTTGGCAACCCAGAAGGGTGTTTCCAGCCTGGACACACTCAGACACACTGGCCACTGAAACACACAACATCACCAGGACAGGCATCATTATACTGTGGCATCATGTTGGCAAGGATGGGCAAAATGTATCTTCAACACTTGTTTGAAGACAAAATACCACCAACATTGTATTGTGAATGATTATATTCAAAATGTAAATATATTTGTCATTTAAGTAATACAGTATGGTAGATTCCTACTAGGAAATTGCTTTCACCTAAACATTTTCTTTCCAATCAGGGCAGAAGGACAAGAGTTGCCAGGACTATGAGTGTAAGCTATAGCTACCTTTCTGAGCCTGGATCCATGATACTGCCTTCATGGCCAGAAACTGCCACTCCTCCTGAGCCTCCATCTTGAAACCATAGAGCCATACCAGGGCTAGAACCGTGGCCCACACCTCCTGGTCCACCTGAGTGAGGAAGAGAGTGAGAGAGAGAGACAGACAGATTGAGAGAGAAACAGAAAATAAGGACACTGAGACATGGGTATCATGGGGACATTCAATTCAATGTTCATCAAGCCTTTGTCCAAAGCTGATGGTCCTTCTATAGAGCGCACGTGCAGATACTCCGTGAGTGCATCATCTTGCAGCATACTCACAATACACAGTATCAGTCAAAAGTTTGGACACACCTCTTCATTACTATGTTCTACATAGAATAGAATAATAGTGAAGACATCAAAACTATGGAATAACACATGGAATCATGTAGTAACCTAAAAAGTTAAACATATATTTTGATTTGTTTTTGAGATTATTCAAAGTAGCCACCCTTTGCCTTGATGACAGCTTTGCACACTCTTGGCATTCTCTCAACCAGCTTCATGAGGTTGTCACCTGGAATGCATTTCAATGAACAGCCTATTTAAATTGTTGATTTTCTTTCCTTCTTATTGAGTTTGAGCCAAATCAGTTGTGTTGTGACATGGTAGGGGTGGTATACAGAATACAGCCCTATTTGGTAAAATACCAAGTCCATATTATGTCAAGAAAAGCTCAAATAAGCAAAAGAGAAACGACGGTCCGTCATTACTTTAAGACATGAAAGAAGGTCAGTCTGGAAAATTTCAAGAATTTTGAAAGTTTCTTCAAGTGCAGTTACAAAAACCATCAAGCGCTATGATGAAACTGGTTCTCATGAGGACCGCCACAGGAAAGGAAGACCCAGAGTTACCTATGCTGCAGAGGATGAGTTCATTCGAGTTACCGGCCTCAGAAATTGCAGCCCAAATAAATGCTTCAGAGTACAAGTAACAGACGCATCTCAAAATCAACTGTTCAGAGGAGACTGCGTGAATCAGGCCTTCATGGTCGAATTGCAGCAAAGAAACCACTACTGAAGGACACCAATAAGAAGAAGAGACTTGCTTGGGCCAAGAAACACAAGCAATGGACATTAGACCTGTGGAAATCTGTCTTTTGGTCTGATGAATCCAAATTTGAGATTTTTGGTTCCAACCGGCGTGTCTTTGTGATACGCAGAGTAGATGAACGGATGATCTCCGTATGTGTGGTTCCCACTGTGAATCATGGAGGGGGTGTGATGGTGCTTTGCTGGTGACACTGTCTGTGATTTATTAAGAATTTAAGGCACACTTAACCAACATGGCTAGCACAGCATTCTGCAGCGATATGCCACTCAATTTGGTTTGCGCTTAGTGGGAGAATATTATTTTTTTAAACAGGACAATGGCCCAACACACCTCCAGGCTGTGTAAGGGATATTTGACCAAGAAGAGGAGAGATGGAGTACTGCATCAGATGACCTGCCTTCACAATCACCCAACCTCAATCCAATTGAGATGGTTTGGGATGAGTTGGACCGCAGAGTGAAGGAAAAGCAGCCAACAAGTGCTCAGCATATGTGGGAACTCCTTACAGGCTGTTGGAAAAGCATTCCAGGTGAATCTGGTTGAGAGAATGCCAAGAGTGTGCAAAGCTGTCATCAAGGCAAAGGGTGGCTACTTTGAAAAATTGTAAATATATTTTGATTTGTTTAACACATATGATTACTACATGATTCCATATATGTTATTTCATAGTGTTTATGTCTTGTCTATTATTCTAAAATGTAGAAAATAGTAAAAACAAAGAAAAACCCTGGCATCTCAGTTTATTTCTGTGGACCCACCTGTGCAGGCTTTGGCTTGGACACCTCCTCCTCTGTCTTCACCAGCACCTCAGCCAATGCTGCCTCTAGGACCCAGGAACCAGAGGCTTTCTGAAGGGAGATCAGCTGGAGGAGAGGGTCCCTCACAGGCTTAGAGGTTGGGGCTGGAGAGTCAAAGTCTAATGGGATTGGACAACATAATGGTTAGAACGGTTACAGATGATCTAAATGATTACATACCTAATACCTTAACTGTTCCATTATAGCGCCAGTGGCTAACTGGGTCACCCTAACCGGAACAGTTGCGGTAAAATCCTTGTGCTGTGTGTAATACAATCACAATAAATAGAACACTGAGGAGAATCAAACAGTGTTACAATTCCTTGAATAACAGGTATTTGGAATTAGGTTAACACAGACATTAACCCTTAACCCTCGTAAAACTGACCATCCTACCGATCCTCGACTTCGGTGATGTCATCTATAAAATAGCCTCCAACACTCTACTCAACAAACTGGATGCAGTCTACAAGTCTCTGCTAGGTAAAGCCCTGCCTTATCTCAGCTCACTGGTCACCATAGCAGCACCCACTCGTAGCACGCGCTCCAGCAGATATATCTCACTGGTCACCCCCAAAGCCAATTCCTCCTTTGGTCGTTTTTCCTTCCAGTTCTCTGCTGCCCATGACTGGAACGAATTTCAAAAATCTCTGAAGCTCCCTCACTAGCTTTAAGCACCAGCTGTCAGAGCAGCTTACAGATCACTGAACCTGTACATAGCCCATCTGTAAACAGCCCATCTATCTACCTACCTCATCCCCATACTGGTATTTATTTATTTATTATAGCTCCTTTGCACCCCAGTATCTCTACCTGCACATTCATCTTCTGCCGATCTACCATTCCAGTGTTTAATTGCTATATTGTAATTACTTCGCCACCATGGCCTATTTATTTCCTTAACTTACCTCATTTGCACTCACTGTATATAGACTTTTTGTTTTCTTTTGTTCTACTGTATTATTGACTGTATGTTTTGTTTATTCCATGTGTAACTCTGTGTTGTTGTATGTGTCGAATTGCTACGCTTTATCTTGGCCAGGTCGCAGTTGCAAATGAGAACTTGTTCTCAACTAGCCTACCTGGTTAAATAAAGGTGTTCTCAACTAGCCTACCTGGTTAAATAAAGGTGTTCTCAACTAGCCTACCTGGTTAAATAAAGGTGAAATAAAAATTTTATTAAAAAAATTACCTTCAGAACAGTTGTCGTCATAGCCGAATCCTTGTAAAGCATCCAAAGCTGAAACCCAATGTAAATTGTTTAGGTTGTGTCGTACATTCCCACAAACAAAAGTCTATCTATTAAAGATCACAATTCAACATTACAGTACTTCTACCCAAAATACACTGAACAAAAATATAAACATAACATGTAAAGTGTTGGTTTCATGAGCTGAAATAAAAGATGACGGAAATTTCCGGTAAGCTCAAATAAAATGTTGTGCACAAATTGGCATTTCTCCTTTGCCAAGATAATCCATCCACTTGACAGGTGTGGCATATCAAGAAGCTGATTAAACAGCATGATATTGTGTTGGGGACAATAAATGTGCAGTTTTTTCATACAACACCACAGATGTCTCAAGTTGAGGGAGCATGCAATTGTCATGCTGACTGCAGGAATGTCCACCAGAGCTGTTGCCAGATAATTGAATGTTAACTTCTCTACCATAAGCCACCTCCAACGCCTTTTAAGAAAATTTGGCAGTACGTCAAAACGGCCTCACAACCTGCAGACCATGTGTATGGCATTGTGTGGGTGAGTGGTTTGCTGATGTCAACGTTGTGAACAGAGTGCCCCATGGTGGCGGTGGGGTTATGGTACGGGCAGGCATACGTTACAGTTCGGACAACGAACACAAATGCATTTTATCGATGGCAATTTGAATGCGCAAAAATACCGTGATGATATCCTAAGGCCCATTTTTTTAAAGGTATCTGTGACCAACAGATGCATATCTATATTCTCAGTCATGTAAAATCAATATATTAGGACCTAATGGATGCATTTAAATTGACTGGTTTCCTCATATGAACTGTAACTCCGTAAAATCTATTAAAATTGTTGCATGTTGCATTTTATATTTTTGTTCAGTATAATTCAACATGAACCATGTTGATTCCAACATTTCTGTAAAAGTTATGAAATGTGTCAAAACACATTTTGTAAAACTGAATTATTTAAATTAACCCTGAAATGAATAAAACATGTAGTTTCATCAAAACATGCAGACTTTAAACATGAACCCATAAGATCACAATCTAAATACAAATGAACAGGGATCATATTAACAGGGTTTAGTATTAACTCATAATAGTGATACGTAAGCATATTGAAATGGAGACATGTAACTTGTTTTTTAAACACATAAACTCGGTGCTGACCTTTACGTTTACTCTTTTTGCTCAACTTTAACTTGCCTGGGGCACTCATATTCATCTGCAGACTACACGCCATCACCATGGGGCTGCGCCGAGCCATAGCACACGACTGCATCATGAGCATGGAGCTGTGATACAACACTGAGAAAGAAGGGAAAAACACAGGTCACTGGGTTACAAACATGAAGGTACACGCACCAAACTCATTAATGACTAAACTATGAGGTTTCTGTCTTACACGTGCAGGGGGCACAGATTGAGACACTTCAGCTCGCGGTTACCATTTATTTAGCGTCGTTTACATATCTGCATAAAATAATTTCCTTGCACAGCCTCTCACCGTCACACAAACACTCACTCACTTGGTGTGGGGACATGTCTGCGTAGCAGCTGTCCTTGCAGGGCCTCTCACCGTCACACAAACACTCACTCACTTGGTGTGGGGACATGTCTGCGTAGCAGCTGTCCTTGCAGGGCCTCTCCATCTCCTTTGTGGATAGCGATGAAGGCAGTAAAGGCACTGCTCACTCCTGATTGGACGCTGAGCTCTATCACCTTCTCTTTCACTCCCTCCTTCCCACCATCCTGCTCCCTCTCTTCCACCTCCAGGGATTGGATTAGGGTTCGAGCACCCAGCCTGTGGACGGTCATTCTGGAGAGGAGGGATAGAGAGAAGAATTAGAGGAAAGAGCGAGAGAGAGAAGAGTTAGAGGGATATAGAGATTAAGATGGTGGAGTGGGGGAGAGGAGGGATAGAGAGATTAAGATGGTGGAGTGGGGGGAGACGAGGGATATAGAGATCAAGACGGTGGAGTGGGGGAGTTGGAGGGTCGATGATAAGATGGGGGTACCTACAGTACTATATATATATACAGTGCCTTGCGAAAGTATTCGGCCCCCTTGAACTTTGCGACCTTTTGCCACATTTCAGGCTTCAAACAAAGATATAAAACTGTATTTTTTTGTGAAGAATCAACAACAAGTGGGACACAATCATGAAGTGGAACGACATTTATTGGATATTTCAAACTGTTTTAACAAATCAAAAACTGAAAAATTGGGCGTGCAAAATTATTCAGCCCCTTTACTTTCAGTGCAGCAAACTCTCTCCAGAAGTTCAGTGAGGATCTCTGAATGATCCAATGTTGACCTAAATGACTAATGATGATAAATACAATCCACCTGTGTGTAATCAAGTCTCCGTATCAATGCACCTGCACTGTGATAGTCTCAGAGGTCCGTCAAAAGCGCAGAGAGCATCATGAAGAACAAGGAACAACAATCAGTCGTATATTGCACAAATCTGGCCTTTATGGAAGAGTGGCAAGAAGAAAGCCATTTCTTAAAGATATCCATAAAAAGGGTTGTTTAAAGTTTGCCACAAACCACCTGGGAGACACACCAAACATGTGGAAGAAGGTGCTCTGGTCAGATGAAACCAAAATTGAACTTTTTGGCAACAATGCAAAACGTTATGTTTGGCGTAAAAGCAACACAGCTGAACACACCATCCCCACTGTCAAACATGGTGGTGGCAGCATCATGGTTTGGGCCTGCTTTTCTTCAGCAGGGACAGGGAAGATGGTTAAAATTGATGGGAAGATGGATGGAGCCAAATACAGGACCATTCTGGAAGAAAACCTGATGGTGTCTGCAAAAAACCTGAGACTGGGACGGAGATTTGTCTTCCAACAAGACAATGATCCAAAACATAAAGCAAAATCTACAATGGAATGGTTCAATAATAAACATATCCAGGTGTTAGAATGGCCAAGTCAAAGTCCAGACCTGAATCCAATCGAGAATCTGTGGAAAGAACTGAAAACTGCTGTTCACAAATGCTCTCCATCCAACCTCACTGAGCTCGAGCTGTTTTGCAAGGAGGAATGGGAAAAAATGTCAGTCTCTCGATGTGCAAAACTGATAGAGACATACCCCAAGCGACTTACAGCTGTAATCGCAGCAAAAGGTGGCGCTACAAAGTATTAACTTAAGGGGGCTGAATAATTTTGCACGCCCAATTTTTCAGTTTTTGATTTGTTAAAGTTTGAAATATCCAATAAATGTCGTCCCACTTCATGATTGTGTCCCACTTGTTGTTGATTCTTCACAAAAAAATACAGTTTTATATCTTTATGTTTGAAGCCTGAAATGTGGCAAAAGGTCGCAAAGTTCAAGGGGGCCGAATACTTTCGCAAGGCACTGTATATATATATATATATATATATATATATCTCAAACCATACTACATAGCTGAAATGCATTTGAAGTGCTGGAACAGTTTCTAGTAATGGAGAGTCATGGCAGTGTTGCCTGTAAATAGTGGCACATTCCCTTAAAATGCATCTGACCAAGGCCTGCAGTGTTGTTTTTACCCAGTGTCCTCTGTAGGCTTAAGACTGAAGCTCAGCTGGTTCTCAACAGGCTGCTTGGCCAGACTGTACTTCACTGTCACCGAGCCCTCTGTGTCCCCCGAGCTCTGAGCGGGGGAGAGAATGAGAGAGAGCGAGAAAGAGACAGACAGAACGAGAGAAAGAAAACAAGGAAATATATGGTTGAGTGAAACACGTGGACCGTGACCCAAAATATAATTGTCTTACAAATAAGTTATGACCTTACCAGTGTCATTTGAACATTGACAAATTGTATGTTAAACAATATTAACATTCATAACAGTAGAAGGCAGAGTCCTCACCTCCCCAGTGAGCTGGGCATACAGAAGTGCCCTTTGGCCCTGGAAGAGCACTCTGATTGGTGGAGACAGAGGGGTGACAGACACCTCCTTTGGGACATTCCACTTGACTGAGATGTCCACCACAGCTGGCTGCAGGGCAAACCGGAGAGACTGCATCGCCTGAGGGAGGAGTGTTAAGGAGGTGGGAGAGTGGTAAAAAATGTCATGAAAAAAAAGGAAAGAGAAAACAAGAGAATAAGGAAGGTGATAAATGTTTATAACCAATACAGCCCTCAATTTACACATGCACACACACTGATAAGCTCTCTTACTTTGGGCTGCATCCTGTCCTGTCCTGTGATAAACTGTGCGTGCCCTCTGGCCTGCTTGGCCACTCCAGAAATGAGAGCAGTGCTGGCCCCCTCCCCGATCCCAAAGGAGAAACACCTGACAGGGACACACCCAGGAATCACTATTATTGTTGTTATCAAATACCAAAATAAATCCATATCACTTGTATCATTTTCTTGTCCTCGTGGGGTGACTGAAAACACAGACAGGTTGGGTAGGTTTACTTTAGATTGGGTTTTACAATTCATCTTTTGAGTCAAAAAGACCAGTGTTTAGACCTTTACTTTCCAGACAGGTGCAATGGGTTCTGTAACAAACTCTATTAAAACCAGTTACTCCAATTCTTTCAGGTGGGAGGTGACAGAGCTAGCTATGGGATCTCTGCCCCAACTAGGTAATGATAGGGGAAACAGTGCTTGTGGGCCCACCTGTGAGAACCGGCATTCGTCTTCACCAGATCCAGGACTTCCTTGGTGTTCCCCACCTCACCGTCAGTGAACAAGAAGAGCTGTGGAGGACAGAGCGGGTGTTACGGAGATAGCACTGACAAAACCTCTTGGGCTTTACCAGTTCATTTACATTGAAGTAATAGGCACCATACCTCTTCAGGCCATTTCAATGCTACGGCTATACGCTCAAATACACAAAAATAGGAGTCAACCTCCGACTCTCTGAACAAAGGTACTAAGGCAATCTGCCTACTAATATCAAAAGTGTTGGAAGACAGCTGGTGAGGACGCCTCACTAACAGGCACAGCAGGAATGGAGGCTAGCCTCGCGCTCTCTGCCTTCAGTTCCATCTGGCGCATTTTGAGCTCCAAATGCTGTTGTTCTCTTTCTGCCTCACAGAGGAGTATGAAAATACATTATGATAACCAGGCTGTTTCTCATCCACTACAGCCAGGTGACCAAGTACTGGTGTTTTTGCCTGTTCCAGGATCTTCACTGTCAGCTCGTTTCTCTGGTCCGTATTTCATTGAAAAGAAATTAAGTGAAACTGATTATGTGCTTCAAACTCCTGATCGAAACGCAAGTATCGAGTGTGCCACATTGACATGTTGAAAGCAGGCAGGGTAGCCTAGTGGGTAGAGCGTTGGACTAGTAACCGAAAGGTTGCAAGTTCGAATCCCTGAGCTGACAAGGTACAAATCTGTCGTTCTGCCCCTGAACAGGCAGTTAAACCACTGTTCCTAGGCCGTCATTGAAAATAGAATTTGTTCTTAACTGACTTGCCTAGTAAAATAAAGGTAAAAAAAAAAGCATACCACACCCGACCCATCACCCAGGTAGATAGTTCAAAAACAGCGGAAGGTACTGCTGTCTCCTCTGCTTCTACTGCTATGATAGTGGGCTGTCATATTAATGATGTTGATGGAGATGGATTAGAGTTGTGCAATACTCAGCAGCAGTGCATTAGATTGCCCAACTCAGAAATGCTGCTGTCTCTCCAGTCAGGTCTGGTTCATTTAACGGACGGACAGGCCGACGATATTGTGAGGCTACTACACAGTTTTCCATTTCTCTTTAATGACGTTCCTACTCGCACCAACGTGTTGGAACATGACATTAATGTTGGAAATGCTGCCCCTATCAAGCAACACCCATATCGTATCAACGCTATTAAGAGGAAGATCATGAGGGATGAAGTGAGA
Organism: Oncorhynchus mykiss; assembly: GCF_013265735.2. Taxonomy (NCBI): domain Eukaryota; kingdom Metazoa; phylum Chordata; class Actinopteri; order Salmoniformes; family Salmonidae; genus Oncorhynchus; species Oncorhynchus mykiss. Next base: position 33,014,169 of record NC_048591.1, read on the forward strand.
TATTTGTTGGAGAATGACGTGGCTATGCCAAGTTCAAGCCCTTGGAGTTCTCCTTGCATTCTGGTTCATAAATCTGATGGTACATCATAACTATAACTGCATTTCTCACACCTACCACCAGACGAGAGCTACGCCGCTTTTTAGGGATGGTTGGCTACTACCGTAGTTTCTGTAAAAATGTCTCTGCTGTAGTTGCTCTATTGACCGATTTGCTCAGTCCGGCTAGATCATTTGAGTGGTCCCCTGATTTTAACGTAGCTTTTGATACTGCGAAAGCACTCTTATGTAGTACCCCTGTACTTGCTGCTCCGGATTTTGAACAACCGTTTAAACTTGAGGTAGATGCTAGTGCCAGAGGTGCTGGTGCTGTTCTACTGCAGCAAGACAAGTGGAGTGGATCATCCTGTTTGTTATTTTTCTTGTAAATTTAACAAATGTCAGACAAACTATGCAACCATCGAACAAGAAGCTCTAGCTTTGTTGTTGGCTCTGCAATACTTTGAAGTATATATTGGTTCCAGTGCCCTACCAGTGGCCGTATATACTGACCATAACCCCTTAGTGTTTCTCCACCGGATGTACAACCAGAACCAGCGCCTTATGCGTTGGGCGCTTATTGTGCAGATTATCATTTGGAGATCCGCCACAAAAAGGGTTCTGAAAAAGGGTTGGGCGATGCTTTGTCTTGTGTTTAAAAATTATGATTTTTGAATGTTTTGTAAATACTGTGGTCGCAATCCCCGGGGTTTCTCTTTTAAGGGTGGGAGTGTTACGGATACAGGTATCCTGTGTGTATTTCTTGTCTCTCCTTCTCCCCTCACAGATGACAATCATCATTCTCCAATCAGAAGACACCTGCTCCTTTTCCCTTACCCTATCACATTCCCTTGGTTTAAAAACCCTGTCAGTTGTTTTCTCTAGAGCTCAATCTCTCTGTAGATCTCTTGTTTGGTTTAGCAACTACATGTCACTTTGTCCATTACCCTGTGAGTATTAGTTATTGTTTTTGTTATGGTGTTTGACTGTTTGTTTGATGGTGGGAAAAGGGGGTACTTAGACAAGTCGCCCATGGGCATACACTACCCATAGGAATACTTTGTCTAAGAACACTAGTTAGAACTGGGTGGACCACCCACTGTATTTTTTGTTAGTTAATTAGCTGTATTGAAGTAGGCTAGTCTAGCTTAGCTGTGTTTTTGGATATTTGTTTCTTTCCTTGGGTGCAGCTCAGTCCCACTTTACCGTGTGTTTACCAAATAAACCATGAGTGTTTGACGGTAGATTTAAGTTGTCTGTGGTTGTCCGTTCTCACTGTTACTTTTTGACTTTTTGTTATAATTTGCATGAGTTATGTTACGGGTCTCGTTGCCATCCCCCCTAGACTAGAGCCAAAGGGATTTGTAACAGCGGGTATGTTGATGTGTCAACGTTAAATAATGTACGTGCAGCACTGATACTGAGAATGTTTCCTTAGTAACCAAAAACGCAGGTCTATTTGGTCTCCCAGTAAGCCAGGCGTGTTACTGTAAATACCACACTCAAAATACAATGTTTGCTAGGGTGTTACTCTAACTAAACATGCCCAAAACCTAAAAGGGAATTCCCTCATGGTCTAAGACATTGGTTGCTCCCGTGGGAGACCAGGGTTCATATCCTGCGTGTTACACATGAAAAGGTGGGAGGAGTTTCAGGTGTTTCAAGAGGAACCTGTATGAATCACTGTGTGTGTGTGTGTGTGTGTGTGTGTGTGTGTGTGTGTGTGTGTGTGTGTGTGTAAGGTATATAGAAGGCCAATGAGTGAGATGATTAGAAAAAAATATTCAAATGCCACTCCACAATGATACAATAAGTGACAGATTTTTGTTGACCACTCAGATAGTTGAGACACTAAAAAACAAACCTAGTCAAACATGGTACAGTGGTTCCTTTGGCATCATCAAAAATACATCTATATTTTGGGTAACAGTCGTTATACATTGCGTCATCTATACACGTATGCATAAACTAAAGTAGATAAAAGGACATTCAGAAACTTCCAAAGAAATGTCTGTTGGAGGATACGGTGGCAGGCTTTAGCAAAGGCATTTACATTATTGTTACCTGATAACATTGCACACAATTTATTATTTTCATCTAGATCATTTTAACTATCATTTTGGCTGGACAGCTGACGAAAAACATCATCCCTACTGTCATTGTATAACCCACAGTAAAGCAACGCATGAGGTTCTGTTACAATGGAAGCATTGTTACAGAAAGTACAGACATTTCTCTGTGGGAGTGTTTGTGTATATTATTATTGTTATTTAACTAGGCAAGTCAGATAAGAACACATTCTTATTTACAATGACGGCCTACCCCGGCCAAACGCTAATCTGGACAACGCTGGGCCAATTGTGCGCCGCCCTATGGGACTCCCAATCACGGCCGGTTGTGATACAGCCTGGAATCTAACCAGGGTATGTAGTGACGCCTCTAGCACTGAGATGCAGTGCCTTAGACTGCTGCGCCACTCGGTCTAAGGCACTGTAAGGAATGTAAGGTGTGTTAGATACCTGTCTGGGCTGGTCAGGGAGGCAGGGCTGGCTGTAGATATGTTTTAAAGGCTGGAGGATCTCTGTACCTCCCAGGTCAGCCCTCATTTCTTTCACCTTCTGCAGAGCCTCATCCATAGTCTTCTGGCTGTACTCCACACTCTTACTAACGTCCAGATAGATATACACACACAAGGTCAAAGGGTCATCACCACAACATATTACAGACCCAAGACATGGACATTTTAATCTTTCCCCTACCTGCTGCAAATTATTAAACAAGATTGAAACAGGGGTTGGAAGGAGAAAACACTCACGGAAAGAAGGACTCATAACTGGACCCAAAGCCGATGATGTTGAAGTAGCAGCCCATGGGCAGGCTTTTCAGCAAGAGCAGCAGAGTTTCCTGCAAGAGAGAAGTCCAACAAGTGTCTTTACTCTTCAAACTTTATAGGACAGTCTTAAAGAACTAGTACAGAGTAACCACAGTGTACTGGATTTAACTCCAAACTACCTAGTGGTGAATCCTGTGCAGATTGAGCTGTTCATTCACTAGAATAGGGTTGCTGTGTGTGTGTGTGTGTGTGTGTGTGTGTACCCTGGCACTGCTAATACGGTCCTGTGACCCAGACCCAAGGTGCATGGGGCATTCCATGCTGCCAGAGCGATCCACTACGAACAGGAACTCCCCGTGTGAGGTCATAGATGACATCACATCCTTGGGGAACTCTGGGTACAAGCTCAGCATGACCACTGGGTCACCCATCAGAGTGCCTGGGGGGGGGGGGGGGGGGGGGGGGAGAGAGAAAGAGAATGAGAGAAAGAAATAAGTGTCCAACAGTTTTTCTCCATTTCTATAAGATGCCTCTCCTTCAGTCTCACCATGTCCCTCTCTATAAACACGGATGATGGTAGTAGACTAGACTACTCATTGATCTCATATACACCAATCTACAACAGAGTACAACCCCCCCCCCCCTCACCTGGCTTGGCAGAAGCCTGTGCTGCCTCTACTATAGCAGTAGGCTGGTGGGTGTCTTGGTAATACAACAACAGCTCAACATCCCGGTCAAACTGATGACCTGCAGCCAGACTGACCTGCAGTTAGAACAACATTCACATGAAGACAGAGCAGTCAGAGAGGGAATTGAACAACTATGAAGGATTCTGATGGTTTATGGTGCTAGTGAGAGTGCAAGCATACAGACATACACACAGTGTACACATTCATATGTACGTACGTAAAGCAACACACTTACACATGCATATGAACACACACACACAGTACCGTGGCTTGGGTTTTCTCTGTGTTGAGGTAGTTGAGTGGGTCCAGGGGACAGTTGGACTCTACTCTAGAGATGGGATGAGGGGACGACACATGGGCACTGAGGGACAGACTGTAGGGGACAGAACCAGCGGGCACCGAGGACACCTGGGCACTGCCACCACTACCACTGTCTGACCCTTAGAGAGAGATGGGTGAGGGAGAGAGGAAGAGAGAGGGGAGAGAGACTAGAATGTTTTTGTTCCAGCCCAACACTAACACTCCTTTCATCTCATCAACAACTCACCAAGACCTTGATTCATTCAATAATGATTCATTCATTAATACGGGACTGTAACGAAAGCCTGCACCATCCTCTGTGGGTCTCCAATAGCAGGACTGAAGACCACTGCCCTATGGGACCAGGTACTGGTTCCTAGTCACACTGCTGCCCACAAGGTTTTTACTTTGTTTTGCACTGCTCTATGATGTATTAGTGGTTTGTGTCTCTATACAGGGGCCCATGTTCTTACCCTGGGGTTGGTAACGGGGGTTGAGCACGGCGGGCAGGCAGAGCCTCAGGCCGTCGTCAGCCTGTACAGACAGCTCTGTCACATAGTCCAGGCTGACAGAGGCCTTCTCCCCTGGAGGCAGACTGCCCACACTCAGCTTGAACACGTCCGGGCTCTCATCACTCTCCTCCAATAGGAAGGCCTGCTGGCCCGAACTCAATGCATCATCATACTGCTCCTGTGCCTGAGGAGGGACAGAGGAACACAAGGACGCATCATCAGCCTGACACAGTATAGTAACAGTAGCATACATCCAGGGGAGGGTGCCGTGTGACTGACACTAGTCAGGTCAATGGGGTTTGACAGAGAGTCGCTTTGACAAAGCAGTAGGTTGGGAACCAGTTTTACAGGGTCAAAGTCTAATACTGAGAGCAGAGAGCTGTCAACAAACATCTGAATAACTTTTGAAGGCCCCTAGGTCATAGACGGCTGGTTAACCATAAAGTGATAATAATAAGTCATGGATTGGATTTATATAGAGCCTTTCTACCAACTGAGGTACCACAAGCACTTTACGTGGTAAGGGGGAAACTCATCTCATCCACCATCAATGTGTGGTACCCAGCAACCATTTTGTGCCAGAATGATCACCACACACCAGATAACATGGTGGAGAGGCGAGGAGTGATATTTGCCAATTAGGAATGAAGGGCTTATTAGGTTGCCATGATGGAAATGGGGCCAGGTTAGCTGGCCGGTAACATTTTATACCAAGTTTCTCTTAAAACTGTGTAGTAACGCTCTAATTACACTAGTAACAACACTTGTACTAACATGTTATTGATTGGTATTAAATGTGAAATTAACCCAAATCCTGCAATAAATTATACTTTTGTGGATCTCAGAAAATGTCATAAAGATGTCTATAGTTGCATTTGTCTCATTATTGACTTGTCATCTCTCCTCACCTTCTGTTTCTCCTGAACCTCAGCCACCACCTCAGTCTGTCCTATCTTTGTGCTGAACCTGCAGACAGCAGCCTCTCCCGGCAGAGGGAAAACAAAGATGGCCTCCAGAGGGCTCTGCTCCTGGTTCTCATACTGCAGAGTGGAGCTCACAGTGGCCACATGCCCCTGCACACTCACTTCCACAGCAATACTCTTCAGAGGCACTGAGAGAGGTAGGGATGGATGGAGCAATAGATTTTTAATTTTGTGAAAAATAATATACAGTTGAAGTCAGAAGTTTACATACACCTTAACCAAATACATTTAAACTCAGTTTCAAAATTCCTGACATTTAAACCTAGTAATAAATCCCTGTCTTAGGTCAGTTAGGATCAGCAATTCATTTTAAGAATCTGAAATGTCAGAATAATAGTAGAGAATTATTTATTTCAGCTGTAATTTCTTTCATCACATTCCAGTGGGTCAGAAGTTTACACATACACTCAATTAGTACTAGGTAGCATTGCCTTTAAATTGTTTAACTTGGGTGAAACGTTTTGGGTAGCCTTCCACAAGCTTCCCACAATAAGTTGGGTGAATTGTGTCTCATTCCTCCTGACAGAGCTGGTGTAACTGAGTCAGGTTTGTAGGCCTCCTTGCTCACACACGCTTTTTCAGTTCTGCTTACAAAGTTTCTATAGGATTGAGGTCAGGGTTTTGTGATGGCCACTCCAATACCTTGCCTTTGTTGTCCTTAAGCCATTTTGCCACAGCTTTGGAAGTATGCTTGGGGTCTTTGTCCATTTGGAAGACCCATTTGCGACCAAGCTTTAACTTCCTGACTGATGTCTTGAGATGTTGCTTCAATATATCCACATAATTGTCCTGCCTCATGACGCCATCTATTTTGTGAAGTGCACCAGTCCCTCCTGCAGCAAAGCATCCCCACAACATGATGCTGCCACCCCCGTGCTTCACGGTTGGGATGGTGTTCTTCGGCTTGCAAGTGTCATGACGTTGCCCTCTTTGGGTACAGCGAGCACCATCCCAATCTCTGTCTCCTACAACTAGGCTGCTGTGGTCAGAGAGGTCATAAATTCCTGGAGGAGATTGTCTCTATACTGTGGCCATGAGGAGACAGAGTGAATTTTCATAGAGAACAAAGGAATTTCTTCCACCTCACAGAACTTAAGGTCTGAACAACATTTATGTTCCGGAGAAGGTATAAAAGATCGGTGAAGAATCCAGCTACGAACTGGTTCGGTTGGTACAATTTGGTGAAGCTCATGGTAGACGGTGCGGCCACATTACCATAACACTGTTTATATAATAACCTCAGATATGAGGTTTACATCTAATTGTTGTATAAGATGAATGAGTGAGGATGATACTGTTTGTAAAATTGTGTAATGTGATTTTGGACTTTTTAATGAAGGAAACTCCAATTCCCCGTTGAGTTGAACTAAATCAGAGGACCGCCCATGTGCGCAGTTAACGTAAGGCATCCTGGTACAGGCCCTTTTCTGCAATTCTGAATAAAACCCCACCTTGAGAATTTCTCAACATACCATGTTTCTCTCAATCACGAGAGGACAAAGGTTGCAGACCAGCTTACCTCGATAACGAGAGGGCCAAGGTTTGAGTAGATGGCTGAATCTTTTAACCATACCACGTGTTTAAACTCTTAGACTATCGATACCGACAGAATAAGAACAAGTCTTTGATATTAATTACTAGTCTGCAGCTAGGAATTCGGTATCATTGAACGCGAAGAACGACATGAATGAATGTCACTGAACTATCCATTCTAACCATGGCAGAGTGAGAGAGACGGACAATTCTACAAAATAATCAAACTTTCCAACAGCGATCAAGACGACACACTGAGCGTAAATATATATATTGATTGCAATTGTTCCCGAATGAGTGAGAGTTCATGTGCAAAGGATTCGCATTTCAATTGTTATAATTATCAACTCTGTAGTGACTTCTCATCTGACCCCCACTCCCCTTTTGTCTAACAAGCCGCGATGCCGGTTTAGCCCACTAGGGCACATTCCCATATCATTTCTTGTAACCATATTTACTTTGTTTGTTTGTTTGTTTGTGCACTTCTGTGATTGTGTCATGCACAAAGTAGATGTCCTAACTGACTTTCCAAAACTATAGTTTGTAAACAAGAAATTTGTGGCGTGGTTGAAAAACAAGTTTTAATAACTCCAAACTAAGTGTATGTAAACTTCCGACTTCAACTGTAAATGTGGTGAAATGTTCTGAAGTATTTATTTCATAAAAAAGGAAGAGAAACAGACACTGGAAGTAAACAATCATGTCTGCTTTCAAACCGTACCTGGTTCATTCTTGACAGTTACCAATCCACAGCAGGTCACCATTTTGGCTCCTGTATGGAGAAGTCAGGTGTCATATCATTGTCCTTTTACCGGCCTATTACTTTAATGAAGTTAAATGCCATGTGTGGCCAAGTAGGCTACTGTGGCTATTTGATCATTATGTAGGTATACCAGAATGGCCTACCATCAAAAACAATGCAAAAATGTATCTCATAACATTTTAACATGGACATAGCTGTTTTATCATTCGGCCTACAGTAGCAGCCAATGAGTGGTGTTCAATGTAGGCTTCATTCCATGAGACTTAAAACATGCAGAGCTTGACATTAACCTGTTTATCCACTTGTCTTTCAGACAAGGAGGTGACAAAATATGTTGTGTTATTTCAATGCAAGAAACCACTTTTCAAAATATAATGCATTATTATTCCCAAACCATTATTACAGAGAATCAGACAAATTATGCTAACCTGTGCCTATTGGCTACTTAGCGTATTCAAGCCTGTCTCATGTACATGGTTTGTGCTCTGGCAGGAAGCAATCACTCCCTATTGCTGACTAAAAATGATCTATAACTGGGCTAATAACTCACTAACTAGAAAAGGATATGAACTAAATGTGCACACGTGGCTACATGCTGCTCTCACTTTGATCTCCAAACAAGCGCATCTACTCAAGACCACAGCTGTAAACACAGTCCAGTTCAAAGTAAATGGCACAGATCCAAATATGGCAATGGTCTATTTGCATATAGGCCAACTGCAGCTCTGATTAGTTATGCTGCACCGTTTGGTGTAAAGTATGCGCTCAGTTGTGCGCAATAGAATCCTACTCTATTGAATCCTTCATATAACAATCTCTTGCGTAGTTTGTTTTGTTTCGTTATGTTGAATTGATAGTGGGTAATATTGTGTTGATTCAATCACAATTGACACAGTAAAGGGAAAGGTTGACAGTGTTAAAAGTGACTCCCCATCCCGCATGAGCGTACTCATCGACTGACACTAATTAGCATAACGCAACGGACATAAATATTCCTAGAAAATATTCCTATTCATGAAAATCACAAGTGAAATATATTGAGACACAGCTTAGCCTTTTGTTAATCACCCGGTCATCTCAGATTTTCAAAATATGCTTTTACAGCCAAAGATAGACAAGCATTTGTGTAAGTTTATCGATGGCCTAGCATAGCATTTTGTCCAGCTAGCAGCAGGTAACTTGGTCACGGAAATCAGAAAAGCAATCAAATTAAATCGTTTACCTTTGATGAGCTTCGGATGTTTTCACTCACGAGACTCCCAGTTAGATAGCCAATGTTCCTTTTTTCCAAAAATATAATTTTTGTAGGCGAAATAGCTCTGTTTGTTCTTCACGTTTGGCTGAGAAATCACCCGGAAATTGCAGTCACGAAAACGCCGAAAAATATTCAAAATTAGCTCCATAATAATCGACAGAAACATGGCAAACGTGGTTCATAATAAATCCTCAAGGTGTTTTTCAAATATCTATTCGATAATATAGCCACCGGGGATTGGTTTTTCAGTAGGACCGATTGGAATAATGGCTACCTCTGTATTTTTCACGAGAATCACTCTGGGAGCATCAGGTGACCACTTGCGCAATGTAGCCGCTTACAGGTATTCTCCAACATAAATGTGTAAAACTACATCACAATGCTGTAGACACCTTTGGGAATACGGAGAAAAAGTAATCTGGTTGATAGCCCATTCACTGCTCAATAGGGACGCATTGGAACGCAGCGCTTTCAAAACATGAGGCACTTCCGGATTGGATTTTTCTCAGGCTTTCGCCTGCAACATCAGTTCTGTTATACTCACAGACAATGTTGGTTTTCTATCCTAAGCTGTCAATTATATGCATATGCTAGCATCTTGTCCTGACAAAATATCCCGTTTACTACGGGAACGTTATTTTTCCAAAAATGAAAATACTGCCCCCTAGTCACAAAAGGACTAACAGGGAAAACTCTAGAAAGTTGAGTGAAGTTCAATCTTGTGGTTCTATACATGGGATGATATACAGTACCAGTGAAAAGTTTGGACACACCTACTCATTCAAGGGTTTTCCTTTATTTTTACTATGTTCTACATTGTAGAATAATAGTGAAGATATCAAAACTATGAAATAGCACATATGAAATCATGTAACAAAAGTGTTCAACAAATTAAAATACATTTTATATTTGAGATAGTTAAAGTAGCCACCCGTTGACTTGATGACAGCTTTCCACACTCTTGACATTCCCTCAACCAGCTTCACCTGGAATGCTTTTTCAACAGTCTTGAAGGAGTTCCCACATATACTGAGCACTTGTTGGCTGCTTTTCCTTCACTCTGCGGTCCAACTCATGCGAAACCATCTCAATTGGGTTGAGGTCAGGTGATTGAGGAGGCCAGGTCATCTGATGCAGCACTTCATCACTCTCCTTCTTGATCAAATAGCCCTTACACAGCCTGGAGGTGTGTTTGGTCAATGTCCTGTTGAAAAACAAAATTATACTCCCACTAAGCGCAAACCAGATGGGATGGCATATCACTGCAGAATGCTGTGGTGGCCATGCTGGTTAAGTGTGCCTTGAACTCTAAATGAATCACAGACAGTGTCACCAGCAAAGCACCCACACACCATCACACTTCCTCCTCCATGATTCACGGTGGGAACCACACATGCAGAGATAATCTGTTCACCTACTCTGCGTCTCACAAAGACATGGCGGTTGGAACCAAAAATATACAATTTGGACTCGTCAGACCAAAAGACAGATTTCCACCGGTCGAATGTCCATTGATCTTGTTTCTTGTTCAAAGTAAGTCTCTTCTTATTGGTGTCCTCAAGAAGTGGTTTCTTTGCAGTAATTCGACCATGAAGGCCTGATTCGTGCAGTCTCCTCTGAACAGTTGATGTTGAGATGTGTCTGTTACTTGTACTCTGTGAAGCATTTATTTGGGCTGCAATTTGTGATGCTGGTAACTCCAATGAATTTATCCTCTGCAGCAGAGGTAACTCTGGGTCTTCCTTTCCTGTGGCGGTCCTCATGAGACCCAGTGTCATCATAGCGCTTGAAGATACTTTCAAAGTTTTTGAAATGTTCCAGATAGACTGACCTCCATGTCTTAAAGTAATGATGGACTGTCGTTTCTCTTTGCTTATTTGAGCTGTTCTTGCCAAATAGGACCATATTCTGTATACCACCCCTACCCTGTCACAACACAACTGATTGGCTCAAACGCATTAAGAAGGAAAGAAATCCCACACCTGTTAATTGAAATGCATTCCAGGTGCTGGTTGAGAGAATGCCAAGCGTGTGCAAAGCTGTCATCAAGGCAAAGGGTGGCTACTTTGAAGAGTCTCAAATATAAAATATAGTTGGATTTGTTTAACACTTTTGGTTGCAACATGATTATTTCATAGTTGTGATGTCTTCACTTTTATTCTACAATGTAGAAAATAGTACAAATAAAGACAAACCCTTGAATGAGCAGGTGTGTCCAAACTTTTGACAGGTACTTTATACCTTCTGCGCACTTTAGAGGGAACTCTCTACACCAACTTTTTCAGTTGTTTCACAAAGCACATGATTTGGTCTCACTTTTTATAATTGACAATGACCTGGCCTGTGTTCCATAATGAGCCTGAATTCCATATAGAACCTGCCTAATAATGACAAGCCATCTTTTAAATTAGCATGCCCTTGTGCCCGAGTAAAAATGTGACAGGGAAGTGAATGACGAGTGCATAATTTCAATAGCAGGTGATTTGATCTTTCATTTGTGGACTGAGCAAGTAGCCACAACGAAGGGTTTACACAGACATTAACAATACAATTTTAAAATGACTTTTTCAAGCACTGAATTGTAATTTACAAGGACCTACATTTAAAAATGTAACTTGTTTTAATAGCCAATATAATTATATGTATTTTTAAATAAATAAAAAAAATAATATATATATAACCACCGTAAGGATAACATGTTTTAACAGGCCTACCCAATGGCATTATGAATTGACATTCAGATGATTATTTTTTACATTCTAAATATGTCAGAATAATGTGGGCATTGCCTGACTAAATAGACAGCATACTGCTGTAAAATAGGGACCTTGTAGCAGTCATAAGGACAAAGATTTTGCAGTAGTCAGGCAGATAGAGGTGCAAATGAATATTGGATTTATTTTCACAGCGCTGGTGATGGTGATAAATGTACAATTAAATTATATTTACAAACTTCTGACTTTAAAATGTGAGCATTCAAAAGAAAATGGCCTCTTATCAGGAAAAAAAAAACTATCCTTACCATACAAAGCACATGTGGGTTCTCCTAGGCTCAAATGCAGCCTCCCCATTGAGTTATCAAACGTGAACAGACATGAACATCCCAAATCAGGCACTTCTAAAGAACAGGTGTGGCCGGCCATATTTTGGAGCGCAGGCCAGGTGTATCTATCTATAAATGCTCAAGCACGCAAGTTCACACATTTAACATGACGGAGAAACCAGACACATGCTCTCCAAACAAAGAAATTGACAATCGACATTGCAATACACACTGCCCTTACCCACCTTGACAAAAGGGATACATATGTGAGGATGCTGTTCATCGACTACAGCTCAGCCTTCAATACCAACCATAGTGCCCTATAAGCTCATTACAAAGCTGACAGCCCTGGGTCTGAACTGGGTCCTGGACTTCCTAATGGGTTGTCCCCCCCAGGCGGTGAATATAGGCAACATTACCTCCTTGACATTGATTCTCAACACGGGGGCCCCACAAGGGTGCGTCCTCAGTCCCCTCCTATATTCCCTGTGTACCCACGACTGCGTGCCTAACATAGTTCCAATTCCATTATCAAGTTCGCTGACGACACGACAATAGTAGGCCTGATTACCATTAACTACGTGACAGACTACTGGGAGGAGGTAGGCACTCTGATGGCATGGCACCATGTAAACAACCTCTCCTTCAACATTAGCAAAATAAAGCAGTTGATTGTGGACTTCAGGAGGAACCAGGCTGGACAAGACTCCATCCTCATCAACAGGGGTGACATGGAGACCGTCAAGGCACTTGTATGGAAAACCAAGTTGAAACAAACATCTGATGCCTTGCTCATAATAACCGCACGTGGTTTTACCTCAAAAAGCACAACAGACTAGCGCAACACCCTTCAATTGACACAGTGGGAAACAAAATGAAAGCGGCAACATCTATCATATAAACTGATCTGAAATAAAATCACAGAATAATTATATTGGAGCAGTAGAACTTCTAAATATGCTACCATAACTTCAATTGCTTTTCAAGGCCAAAATATAATTTAAGATAGGCTTATTCCGTTGACTGAATTTGGCATTGCAAATATTCAACCAACACTTTATAACACTTTCAACGCCACTCAACAACCAACCGTTTGAAAGCTGTGCATTCTCTATTCCAGAGAGACTATTGCAGGGTTCCCCAACTTAAATTTTAATTTGTAAATATATTTTTAATTGTTGGATATAAAACTGTAAAAACACCAGGAAATGAGCTCCAAGTGATTTTTATTTTGGACATCCCAAGTATTCCCACGCATAATAGAGAAACCCAAGTGATTGTACACAAATGTATGCAAGGTTTCAAATGATTGTTTTAGTCAAATATATTTGGGATTCTTGCGGTCAATATGCAGTCTACAAATGATTTGTAATTATGTTATGGTCCACGACCATCCACTCAAGAAAAATATTGGCCGTGGCTGAATATAGTTGATGAACTCTGATTTATATGTGTGCAACGCACTTGTGATTAATAATCAATTATATAGCCTAGATTAAAACAGCATTATCACAAGAACCTTCTTTACTGGCACTGACAGTCAATGTTGCACTGGAGTGTTTATGCTAACTGTGCAGCCCTGTATGTGGAGCCCTGATGCACGCACGGACAGGGGAATTCCCCTGCTGTTGTTGCTTCTTCAGAAGGTTGGTTAAATTTGGGTCAATTGCACATTGCTGTTTAATTAAATCATTTAATTTTAATAAACATTTGAAAAGCAAATTGTGAACTAAAAACTACCGTGACCAGGTACATTTCTCATTGGCACCATTGTGACCAATTCAAAATGTGTGTCGCACTGCCAAGTCAACTGGTCACAAAGACAACTGTTCTGGTCGCAGTATCGAGCCCTGGTTGATCATGCGCCATAACTGCTGGTTGCTGATAAAACATTGCTCTGTACAGTAACACAATACTGGTCTTTCCAGAACAGACAGTAATTCCTCATACAACAAATGCTTTGTGTAAAAATGGACATTTCCAAGCCTGAAGTTATTGTGAACAACAAATAATGAAATCACAGCAGCCTGATGCAATAACGTCAATATCTGTCCAGCCAGTGTAATCTCTGGTTGAACTAGTGAAATAGGATGGAATGCAATAGTCAATAATGTCAGGAGGTAGGCTGACCTGCCACTTGGAGGTCAGGTATTTCATTTGTATTCTTATTGTACGGTCCTGAGCATTAACATCCAACAATTCAAACTATATGTTGGATAAACATTGACATGAATGACGTGACTATTACTGTCTCTTGCTAGGCACATCAGGTTCCGTCATGACTGTTAGGGTTGGGGGCAATTGTAGCACAGTAATACAATGATCCTGAGCCAAGCAGCCAAATTATGAGTACAAGTGATTTTAACTTTAATTAAGATGGTATGAATTATACAAATAATACATGTAAAATAGCCTTGATGTCAAGTAGAGCAGTGGTTTCCCAACCTCTTTCGGTTAATGTGCCAACAAGAACATTTTATTCTGTCCAGAGTACCACGGAAGAACCCCCAGAAGTGCATTTTACCAGTTAGCATATGGTCTCATGAGTCTTCAAGTACACTCTGAGGATAAGCCAAGTACACCCAGTGTTTAATATACAAAAATGACAGGATTAGTTCAAGTGGTCTCTGCGGATTAGAATACATTTTTAAAAACACACAATTGCCCCCGGTCTCCTCAACATGACCGATTTCTGAACGTTCTGCACTCCTGAACAGACCCTGAGGCGTGGTCTTTGCTTGTTGCTCTGCACAGTCATTGCGTCTATTCAAGTAACCTAAAACAAACATCCAAAAAATAAGGAGAGTGTGATATGTGGATGATATCGAATTGAATGGCTATTTCTTGCCACCGACAATCATAAGCAAAGTAGGTAATACGTCATTTCGAAATGTCTGATAAAATGTACAATATTTTGAGAACCTGAATGCTTTCTCATAAATAGGCGAATCATCCTATAAACGACGCATTCATGTAACGTATTACCTTGACATATGTGATAGGCTAGTTTTCAATGGTTTCCTTTTACTGGTCCTGGAGATAAAATCACACCGTTTCAACGTTCGTGTAGCATTAATATCAGAGTAGGCTACTTCTTCCTGGTTTATAAAGATTAACGTCAATAGAAAACATTGCGCAATCAACTCATTGGCCAGTGTTCATAGTCACGCCTGCTCTCTTCCTTACCATTGGTGAAAAGACACATTGGGCCATTCAACCAATCGTTGTTTTTGTGTCTGTAGCGCGGGTTTTTACGACCTTATAATGCTTTAAACGTATTATTAGACATTTATTTCTATTGGCTATAGCAATTCGTCAATGGACTGAACACTGAACATATCTGTATGGTTCTCGTGTTTATGGCTAGTCAATTCATTGGTTATCTACTCAGAGTGAAGTATGGTGTCGCCACATTCCGCTGCACATATTAGGCTTAAAAAGACGTTCATGGGGTCTTCTAGCCTACTCATCATACCTAACACTCCTCATGGACTATATTAATCAGGTGTGTTAAAGCAGGGCTGGAACAAAAGCCTGCACTCCCAGTGACTCTCCAGGAGGGTTCGGCTACTCCTATTCTAGGTTCCATGCAGAAGGAACAGAGTGAAGTCATTAAGAAAATAGATACAATGACCAATTAAGATGTAGATTGTGATAGATTTTAATCAAGTGCAGTCATATATGAGGAATTACATGAATACAGAGACACAGTGTTACATGATCACACAGTAAAGGCACTGGGATAGGCACTCATCTAGCTTTGCATATTATCCACAACTCCTTCCTGCATGCATTTGGCCCCATATACATGGATAATGGATACATACAATATACATAGAATGTTTTTTCCACGTTATTTCAATAAAATGACATTGAACCAAGGTGGAATAGACGTTGAATTGACAACTGTGCCCAGTGGGAAGCCATTTTTTTCCAAGCATTTGGAGCAAGCATAAGGCAATAATTTTGGTTAGTGATGACAAGTACTGCATACACATTGTTTCCAGTAGTCTATATGGAATTGATAACCAAAGCAAAGTCTAAACAAGTTTAGCTGTATACGTCACACGTAGATGAATGTTGATATGTTAATAACAACCAATACATTGAGATACATAAGTGTCCCAACAGTAAATGACAATAGGCTGATATAGGTAAGAGGTTGATAATTAGGCTTGTTTAGGCGGATACAGTTGCTAGCTCCACCAGTTTGCTTGGAGTAGGGGACTAGGAGCAGGCAGGGTTGTGTGAAAATCTCACCCCAGGTAGAGTAGCAGGCGTATGGGGGACAGATTGAGGACTGGGAGGGTGAACATGTCAGAGTCCCAGGGTGTCTTTCTGCACTTGGCAACCCAGAAGGGTGTTTCCAGCCTGGACACACTCAGACACACTGGCCACTGAAACACACAACATCACCAGGACAGGCATCATTATACTGTGGCATCATGGTGGCAAGGATGGGCAAAATGTATCTTCAACACTTGTTTGAAGACAAAATACCACCAACATTGTCTTGTGAATGATTATATTCAAAATACAAATATATTTGCCATTTAAGTAATATGGTGGATCTCTACTAGGAAATTGCTTTCACCTGAACAATTTCTTTCCAAATCAGGGCAGATGAAGGACAAGAGTTGCCAGGACTATGAGTGTAAGCTATAGCTTACCTTTCTGAGCCTGAATCCATGATACTGCCTTCATAGCCAGAAACTGCCAATCCTCCTGAGCCTCCATCTTGAAACCATAGAGCCATATCAGGGCTAAAACTGTGGCCCACACCTCCTGGTCCACCTTAGTAAGGGAGAGACAGACATACAGATGAGAGACAGGGAGAGTAAGGGATAGAGAAAGAGAAAGATGAGAAAGAGAGAGGAAAGAGGCAGAAGTTAAGGACGCTGAGACATGAGATTCAGTTCAATGGTCATCATGCCTTTGTCCAGATCTGATGGTCTTTCTATAGAGCACACGCGCAGACACTCTGTGAAAGTGCATCATCTTGCAGCATGCTCATCTATTTTCGGTTCATCCTGCTGCATGTGGAAACGCCATATCAGTTTATTTCTGTGGACCCACCTGTGCAGGCTTTGGCTTGGACACCTCCTCCTCTGTCTTCACCAGCACCTCAGCCAATGCTGCCTCTAGGACCCAGGAACCAGAGGCCTTCTGAAGGGAGATCAGCTGGAGGAGAGGGTCCCTCATAGGCTTAGAGGTTGGGGCTGGAGAGTCAAAGTCTATTGGGATTGGACAACATAATTGAAATCGAAATGCTTCCTTAATGTACATTAATACCTCAACCCAAACTCTAATCCTAACCGTTGCAGTTAAATCCTTTTGCTGTGTCACAATAAAAAATAGCATCAAACACAGTAACAATTTGCAGGTATTTGGAATTAGGTTAAAACAGACATTAACATCTGTCCCAAATTACCTTCTTCATCACAGTCTTCGTCACATTCTAATACTTCACAAGCACCTGAAAAACGTATATTCGTTGAATATTCCCATTAACACAAGTCTATCAATAATTGATTAACTAAATAATCTAATCACAGTTTACTTCTAAAATAAATCAATATTAATTATGTGATTCCAACACTTCTGTAAAAGCTATGAAATGTGAAATAAAGCTATAAAATGTGTATTGTCGAGGGCTTCCTGTGACGCAACTTAGGAAATGGCTGCCTGATTTTTCATACTGCACATCGGTTGGTTTTTTCCCCCCTAAATTCAAGTATTTACTCTGAGCATTATAGTAACTTACTTTAAAATGGAAAAGAAGTAGGAAAAGGTTGTGGAGCTACAACAATAGTTTGTAACAAGACAGGAGAAGCTAAAATCGTAGTCTAAACAGAGATGGCTCATGCTAGCGCAAATAAGTTAGCAGCAGCAAAAGTATCCCAATTTCATGAGGTGATAAAGGAGGATTTGCGCAATGCGCTCACAGGCTTTCAAGAAGAACTTCGAGAAGATGTACGAAAATAACTAAAGGAGTTCAACATGGACATTAACCACAAACTCAAAGAAAACAAACAACTTCACAGCATATCTACAAAAATGTGGGATGCAGATCAGCACATTTGGGAAACAGACACATAGAACACTGCAGTCAAGGGTGCACTTGTAAAGTCTTTGAAAAGCCATCATGCACTACAGGCAAAAGTGACAGAACAACAGTTTTTCACTTCATAATAACATAATAACTTTATTCCGTGGCAGAGGGCACAGAAAAAGACTCGATGCCCACCTTCGTGGAGGGTCTATTCAAATAAATACTTGAAGATGACACAGACCTGAGACTCGAGAGAGCACACAGAGTTCTGGCCTCAAAACCCCCCAGCTGGATCCCACCATAATCCATCGTTTTTCCCCACGCAGCCTGGAAAAAGCCTGTTAACTTCCAAGGCCAATGAGTGTTCTTTGATCATGACTACACGGGAGAAATACTGAAAAGGAAGTAAGGAATTACACCCCTATCAAGAAGGCACAAAAAGACAAAGGGATTCACTTTTAAACACCATTCCCGGCAAAAATGTAATGGCCCGGTTACATACGAGCAATGCAGACGAGGCGGCGGAGGACCTGAAGTCGAGGGGCATCTCAGTGAAGTATACCACCAGGAGAAAGTAGTCTTCACCGGCGGAAAGACTCAAGCAAGTCACCTCGGCAAGAGAACGCTCACATTCGACAGAGACTCAGGCATTTCCAGTGAGAAGATGTAAAACACTGAATTAGATTTAACAGACTTAATAGTTACCGCTAGCTGTTAGACATATTGGGTTGTTACGGTTGACATTGCAATAGGTAAATGTCTCCCCTATTTTTCCCCACTACTGAGCAAGGGGGAGTAGCCAAAAGTACGTGCCTTTATGGACACATTATGTCTGGTCAACTTAATAACATATCTATTAGCTAACAATGAATGACACAGCGATAACAGGGTGACAGAAAGGCATATCATGGGGAGGATTCATGATATGCACGTATGACCTATATACACTGCTCAAAAAAATTAAGGGAACACTAAAATAACACATCCTAGATCTGAATGAATGAAATATTCTTATTAAATACTTTTTTCTTTACATAGTTGAATGTGCTGACAACAAAATCAGACAAAAATTATCAATGGAAATCAAATTTATCAACCCATGGAGGTCTGGATTTGGAGTCACATTCAAAATTAAAGTGGAAAACCACCCTCCAACTTTGATGTAATGTCCTTAAAACAAGTCAAAATGAGTCTCAGTAGTGTGTGTGGCCTCCACCTGCCTGTATGACCTCCCTACAACGCCTGGGCATGCTCCTGATGAGGTGGCGGATGGTCTCCTGAGGGATCTCCTCCCAGACTGCAGTCACCTATCCGGACCCGTTTCACTGCCTACGCGGAGTCCCACCGGGCCTTCACAACTGGACTGCCGACGTTATCTACCTGAAGGAGATCCGGCTGGCTCCTCTGTCGCGACGTTACGCCCATCTGCGGCCCGCTAACCGTTAGCTGTCTTACCGGCTGCTATCTGAATAGACAATCGGACAATTTATTTATTTTTATTATTATTATTATGTTTTCTTCTCGGGCCTCTATAACTATATCTATTGTTCTTATTTTTGTTGTTGTTGTGTGATTTGGATTAATCCCCTCTACCTCACGGAACCCCACTAATCTACTGACCGAACGCAAGAGGTGGCTAACAACAGACTCCATCCTATGCTAGCTTGCTACCGGTTGGCTTGGCTAGCTGTCTAAATCGCCGTGACCCTCAACCAACCTCTCCACTCACTGGACCCTTTTGATCACTCGACTAAGCATGCCTCTCCTTAATGTCAATATGTCTTGTCCATTGCTGTTCTGGTTAGTGTTTATTGGCTTATTTCACTGTAGAGCCTCTAGTCCTGCTCACTATACCTTATCCAACCTATTAGTTCCACCACCCACACATGCAATGACATCTCCTGGTTTCAATGTTTCTAGAGACAATATCTCTCTCTTCATCACTCAATACCTAGGTTTACCTCCACTGTATTCACATCCTACCTTACCTTTGTCTGTACATTATACCTTGATGCTATTTTATCGCCCCCAGAAACCTCCTTTTACTCTCTGTTCCAGACGTTCTAGACGACCAATTCTTATTGCTTTTAGTCGCACCCTTATTCTACTCCTCCTATGTTCCTCTGGCGATGTAGAGGTGAATCCAGGCCCTGCAGTGCCTAGTTCCACTCCTATTCCCCAGGCGCTCTCTTTTGACGACTTCTGTAACCGTAATAGCCTTGGTTTCATGCATGTTAACATTAGAAGCCTCCTCCCTAAGTTTGTTCTATTCACTGCTTTAGCACACTCTGCCAACCCGGATGTTCTAGCTGTGTCTGAATCCTGGCTTAGGAAGACCACCAAAAATTCAGACATTTTAATTCCAAACTACAACATTTTCAGACAAGATAGAACTGCCAAAGGGGGCGGTGTTGCAATCTACTGCAAAGATAGCCTGCAGAGTTCTGTCCTACTATCCAGGTCTGTACCCAAACAATTTGAACTTCTACTTTTAAAAATCCACCTCTCTAAAAACAAGTCTCTCACCGTTGCCGCCTGCTATAGACCACCCTCTGCCCCCAGCTGTGCTCTGGACACCATATGTGAACTGATTGCCCCCCATCTATCTTCAGAGCTTGTGCTGCTAGGCGACCTAAACTGGAACATGCTTAACACCCCAGCAATCCTACAATCTAAACTTGATGCCCTCAATCTCACACAAATTATCAATGAACCTACCAGGTACCTCCCCAAAGCCTTAAACATGGGCACCCTCATAGATATCATCCTAACCAACTTCCAGTCTAAATACACCTCTGCTGTCTTCAACCAAGATCTCAGCGATCACTGCCTCATTGCCTGCATCCGTAATGGGTCAGCGGTCAAACGACCTCCTCTCATCACTGTAAAACGCTCCCTGAAACACTTCAGCGAGCAGGCCTTTCTAATCGACCTGGCCGGGGTATCCTGGAAGGATATTGACCTCATCCCGTCAGTAGAGGATGCCTGGATATTTTTTTAAAATGCCTTCCTAACCATCTTAAATAAACATGCCCCATTCAAGAAATGTAGAACCAGGAACAGATATAGCCCTTGGTTCTCCCCAGACCTGACTGCCCTTAACCAACACAAAAACATCCTATCGCGTTCTGCATTAGCATCGAACAGCCCCCGTGATATGCAGCTGTTCAGGGAAGCTAGAAACCATTATACACAGGCAGTTAGAAAAGCCAAGGCTAGCTTTTTCAAGCAGAAATTTGCTTCTTGCAACACTAACTCAAAAAAGTTCTGGGACACTGTAAAGTCCATGGAGAATAAGAACACCTCCTCCCAGCTGCCCACTGCACTGAAGATAGGAAACACTGTCACCACTGATAAATCCACCATAATTGAAAATTTCAATAAGCATTTTTCTACTGCTGGCCATGCTTTCCACCTGGCTACTCCTACCCCTGTCAACAGCACTGCACCCCCAACAGCAACTCGCCCAAGCCTTCCCCATTTCTCCTTCTCCCAAATCCATTCAGCTGATGTTCTGAAAGAGCTGCAAAATCTGGACCCCTACAAATCAGCCGGGCTAGACAATCTGGACCCTTTCTTTCTAAAATTATCTGCCGAAATTGTTGCCACCCCTATTACTAGCCTGTTCAACCTCTCTTTCGTGTCGTCTGAGATTCCCAAAGATTGGAAAGCAGCTGCGGTCATCCCCCTCTTCAAAGGGGGGGACACTCTTGACCCAAACTGCTACAGACCTATATCTATCCTACCATGACTTTCTAAGGTCTTCGAAAGCCAAGTCAACAAACAGATTACCGACCATTTTGAATCTCACCATACCTTCTCTGCTATGCAATCTGGTTTCAGAGCTGGTCATGGGTGCACCTCAGCCACGCTCAAGGTCCTAAACGATATCTTAACCGCCATCGATAAGAAACATTACTGGGCAGCTGTATTCATTGATCTGGCCTAGGCTTTCGACTCTGTCAATCACCACATCCTCATCGGCAGACTCAACAGCCTTGGTTTCTCAAATGATTGCCTCGCCTGGTTCACCAACTACTTCTCTGATAGAGTTCAGTGTGTCAAATCGGAGGGTCTGTTGTCCGGACCTCTGGCAGTCTCTATGGGGGTGCCACAGGGTTCAATTCTTGGACCGACTCTCTTCTCTGTATACATCAATGAGGTCGCTCTTGCTGCTGGTGAGTCTCTGATCCACCTCTACGCAGACGACACCATTCTGTATACTTCCGGCCCTTCTTTGGACACTGTGTTAACAACCCTCCAGGCAAGCTTCAATGCCATACAACTCTCCTTCCGTGGCCTCCAATTGCTCTTAAATACAAGTAAAACTAAATGCATGCTCTTCAACCGATCGCTACCTGCACCTACCCGCCTGTCCAACATCACTACTCTGGACGGCTCTGACTTAGAATACGTGGACAACTACAAATACTTAGGTGTCTGGTTAGACTGTAAACTCTCCTTCCAGACCCATATCAAACATCTCCAATCCAAAGTTAAATCTAGAATTGGCTTCCTATTTCGCAACAAAGCATCCTTCACTCATGCTGCCAAACATACCCTTGTAAAACTGACCATCCTACCAATCCTCGACTTTGGCGATGTAATTTACAAAATAGCCTCCAATACCCTACTCAACAAATTGGATGCAGTCTATCACAGTGCAATCCGTTTTGTCACCAAAGCCCCATATACTACCCACCATTGCGACCTGTACGCTCTCGTTGGCTGGCCCTCGCTTCATACTCGTCGCCAAACCCACTGGCTCCATGTCATCTACAAGACCCTGCTAGGTAAAGTCCCCCCTTATCTCAGCTCGCTGGTCACCATAGCATCTCCCACCTGTAGCACACGCTCCAGCAGGTATCTCTCTAGTCACCCCCAAAACCAATTCTTTCTTTGGCCGCCTCTCTTTCCAGTTCTCTGCTGCCAATGACTGGAACGAACTACAAAAATCTCTGAAACTGGAAACACTTATCTCCCTCACTAGCTTTAAGCACCAACTGTCAGAGCAGCTCACAGATTACTGCACCTGTACATAGCCCACCTATAATTTAGCCCTATCAACTACCTCTTTCCCAACTGTATTTAATTTATTTATTTATTTTGCTCCTTTGCACCCCATTATTTTTATTTCTACTTTGCACATTCTTCCATTGCAATACTACCATTCCAGTGTTTTACTTGCTATATTGTATTTACCTTGCCACCAAGGCCTTTTTTGCCTTTACCTCCCTTCTCACCTCATTTGCTCACATTGTATATAGACTTGTTTATACTTTATTATTGACTGTATGTTTGTTTTACTCCATGTGTAACTCTGTGTTGTTGTATCTGTCGAACTGCTTTGCTTTATCTTGGCCAGGTCGCAATTGTAAATGAGAACTTGTTCTCAACTTGCCTATCTGGTTAAATAAAGGTAAAATAAAATAAAATAAAAAAAGACCTGGACTAAAGCATCCGCCAACTCCTGGACAGTCTGTGGTGCAACGTGGCGTTGGTGGATGGAGCGAGACATGATGTCCCAGATGTGCTCAATTGGATTCAGGTCTGGGGAACAGGCTGGCCAGTCCATAACATCAATGCCTTCCTCTTGCAGGAACTGCTGACACACTCCAGCCACATGAGGTCTAGCATTGTCTTGCATTAGGAGGAACCCAGCAACATATGGTCTCACAAGGGGACTGAGGATCTCATCTAATGGCAGTCAGGCTACCTCTGGCGAGCACATGGAGGGTTGTGCGGCCCCCCAAAGAAATGCCACCCCACACCATGACTGACCCACCGCCAAACCGCTCATGCTGGAGGATGTTGCAGGCAGCAGAACGTTCTCCACGGCGTCTCCAGACTCTGTCACGTCTGCTCAGTGTGAATCTGCTTTCATCTGTGAAGAGCACAGGGCGCCAGTGGCGAATTTGCCAATCTTGGTGTTCTCTGGCAAATGCCAAACGTCCTGCACGGTGTTGGGCTGTAAGCACAACCCCCACCTGTGGACGTCGGGCCCTCATACCACCCTCATGGAGTCTGTTTCTGACCGTTTGAGCAGACACATGCACATTTGTGCTCTCACATGCACATCTGCTGGAGGTCATTTTGCAGGGCTCTGGCAGTGCTCCTCCTGCTCCTCCTTGCACAAAGGTGGAGGTAGCGGTCCTGCTGCTGGGTTGTTGCCCTCCTACGGCCTCCTCCACGTCTCCTGATGTACTGGCCTGTCTCCTGGTAGCGCCTCTATGCTCTGGACACTACGCAGACAGACAGCAAACCTTCTTGCCACAGCTCGCATTGATGTTCCATCCTGGATGAGCTGCACTACCTGAGCCACTTGTGTGGGTTGTGGACTCCGTCTCATGCTACCACTAGAGTGAAAGCACAAACAGCATTCAAAAGTGACCAAAACATCAGCCAGGAAGCATAGGAACTGAGAAGTGGTCTGTGGTTATCACCTGCAGAACCACTCCTTTATCGGGGGTGTCTTGCTAATTGCCTATAATTTCCACCTGTTGTCTATTCCATTTGCACAACAGCATGTGACATTTATTGTCAATCAGTGTTGCTTCCTAAGTGGACAGTTTGATTTCACAGAAGTGTGATTGACTTGGAGTTACATTGTGTTGTTTAAGTTATTTATTTTTTTGAGCAGTGTATTTTTCTCTTGTAATTAACCGATGTGTTTAAGTGACGAAAAGGGTGCCCTTTTTATTTTTGGTTCCAACAGGTGCGTCTCGGATTTTGATATTTGAGTGAGGGGCTTTTCAAATTCCAGAGGCAAGAGACAGTCCACTGACACGGGAGTCCAAATAACAAACTATTTTCCCACTTTGGTTTACCTTTTTAATTGTTCTTGTTTTAGAGTTCATTTTTAGGTTCATATTAAGCAGGCTGTTATGGTGCACAGGTTTTATGGTTTATATCGATGCGTCATCGAGAATTTAAGGTCATCAGTCTCAAACGGACTGGGGAGTGCCATCGAGAGAAGTAAGGTAATAGCAAAGAAGAAACGGGAGAGAGTTGAAATACTATTCTGGCGGGAAACTTCCTTATCCCCTCCTGAACACAAGAACTCAAGAAAATGGCATATAGGAATAGCTTTTTTTCTTCTTATAACATGGGTAGAAGGGGCATTGGAATCTTGATCCCAAATTCAGTTAACTTTGAGTTTATATCAGACGTAAAAGGGTAAATTTATATTTGTTAAATGTAAACTGGATAACAAGGAATTTACATGATTTAATGCATACGTGCCTCTGGAGAGTGACATGGTCTTGTACAGGAAGGTGTTTGATTTACCGTAATTTCCGGACTATAAGCCGCTACTTTATTCCCACACTTTGAACCCTGCGGTTTATACAATGACGCGGCTAATTTATGGATTTTTCCCGCTTTCACAAGATTCATGCCGCCAAAAAACTGAGCACCGTCACATAATGTGACGTAAATCGAGCGCGCTCAAACTTCCCATCATTCTGATTACGGTACTCATTTTGTCACCCTCATCATGGCAAAGACAGAGAAATGCATATGATGCAGCTTTCATGTTGAAGGCGATCGGTCTGGCTGTTGGAAAAGGAAATAGAGCTGCTGCACGGGAGCTTGGCCTTAATGAGTCGATGACAAGACGTTGGAAACAGCAGCGTGAGGAACTGACTCAGTGCAAAAAGACAACAAAAGCTTTCAGAGGGAAGAAAAGCAGATGGCCCGAACTAGAAAATGAGCTTGAAGACTGGGTCAACACACAGAGAGCAGATGGCCGAGGTGTTTCAACTGTGCAGATCCGACTGAAAGCCAAAACAATCACCACCGCAATGAAGTTTGAGGATTTTAGAGGTGGACCATCGTGGTGTCTAAGATTTATGAGACGTAAAGGCCTGTCCATCAGGGTACGGACGAGTCTGTGTCAGCAGCTCCCTCCCGACTACGAGGAAAAAGTTTCAAACTTCCGCAAATTCACTGTAACAAGCTGTGTTTCGTTTAAAAGCCTATTTATTTTTGTTACAAGCCGTGTTTCGTTTAAAGGCTGTGTAAAGTTAATTTGTTTCAATGTACCGGTAGGCACCTGCGGCTTATAGACATGTGCGGCTTATTTATGTACAAAATACATAATTTTTTTAAATTCAGAAATTACGGTAATTGCCACAGAAACCTCTGGCACTCTTATCTGTGGAGGGAATTTTAATATAGATTTTAAACTCAAAATAGGACAGCACAAATCAAAATATGAAAATGAACCTGGTTGCTAAAAAGATCAATAGGATATTACAGGATTTAGGACTCCATGTATGACGTGACATCCACATGTCAGATAGGGAATATGGTTTTTACTCAGCCCGCCACACTGAATACTCCAATTTAGACTACTTTTTTATATACAGTACAGAAAGGCACAAGCTTAAGGATTGTAGGGTCGGTCAGAGCGACTTATCAGATCATAAGGGAGTTTGCCTAACTCAACTCCTTGATCGCAAACCAATAAATACTGTATAGAGGCTTAATACAAGCATGCTGAATGATGGAGACTCAGAAAACAACAAGCACAAAATAACATTTTCAAAATAAAAGACCCTAAAACAAAGAAGATTACATGCAAATTGGATGAAATACAGAATGCATTTGAGTCATACTATACAAATCTGTACAAGCAACCAGAGAAAGAGCATTTTTTTAAACTTACTTCATCCCCCATCAATTGGGACAGAGCAACATGATAGACATACTTCAGAAATAACCACTTCAGAAATGAATAATGCAATATCTCCAGGCACTAAGCAAACAAATCTCCAGGCACTAATGGCTTTCCTTCAGAATGGGCTAAGTTTGATGGGACAACAAATTATCGAAACAGTTACATATTATTAAAACATTCCCCAACCAGAAACCGTGGATTGATGGAAGCATTCGCGCAAAACTGAAAGTGCGAACCACTGCTTTGAATCAGGGCAAGGTGACCGGAAACATCACCGAATACAAACAGTGTAGCTATTCCCTCCGCAAGGCAATCAAACAAGCTAAACGTCAGTATAGAGACGAAGTGGGGTCGCAATTCAAAGGCTCAGACACGAGAGTTATGTGGCAGGGTCTACAGTCAATCACGAACTACAAAAGAAAAACCAACCCCGTCGCGGACCACGATGTCTTGCTCCCAGACAGACTAAACAACTTCTTTGCTCACTTTGAGGACAATACAGTGCCACTGACATGGCCCGCTACCAAAACCTGCGGGCTCTCCTTCACTGCTGCCGACGTGAGTAAAACATTTAAACGTGTTAACCCTTGAAAGGCTGCAGGCCCAGACGGCATCCCCGGCCGCGTCCTTAGAGCATGTGCAGACCAGCTGGCTGGTGTGTTTACGGACATATTCAATCAATCCTTATTCCAGTATGCTGTTCCCACATGCTTAAAGAGGGCCACCATTGTTCCTGTTCCCAAGAAAGCTAAGGTAACTGAGCTAAATGACTACCGCCCTGTAGCACTCACTTCCGTCATCATGAAGTGCTTTGAGTGACTAGTCAAGGACCATATCACCTCCACCCTACCTGACACCCTAGACCCATTACAATTTGCTTACCGCCCCAATAGGTCCACAAACGACGCAATCGCCATCACACTGCACACTTCCCTAACCCATCTGGACAAGAGGAATACCTATGTAAGAATGCTGTTCATCGATTACAGCTCAGCATTTAACACCATAGTACCCTCCAAACTCGTCATTAAGCTCGGGACCCTGGGTCTCGACCACGCCCTGTGCAACTGGGTCCTGGACTTCCTGACGGGCCACCCCCCCAGGTGGTGAGGGTAGGTAACAACATCTCCACCCCGCTGATCCTCAACACTGGGTCCACACAAGGGTGCATTCTCAGCCCTCTCCTGTACTCCCTGTTCACCCACGACTGCGTGGCCATCCACGCCTCCAACTCAATCATCAAGTTTGCAGACGACACTACAGTGGTAGGCTTGATTACCAACAACGACGAGACGGCCTACAGGGAGGAGGTGAGGGCCCTCGGAATGTGGTGTCAGGAAAATAACCTCACACTCAATGTCAACAAAACAAAGGAGATGATTTTGGACTTCAGGAAACAGCAGAGGGAGCACCCCCCTATACACATTGACGGGACAGTAGTGGAGAGGGTAGAAAGTTTTAAGTTCCTCGGCGTACACAACACGTATAAACTGAAATGGTCCACCCACAGACAGCATGGTGAAGAAGGCGCAGCAGCAGCTCTTCAACATCAGGAGGCTGAAGAAATGCCACTTCCTGTTCACCCCGCTGTCATCCAGAAGGCGAGGTCAGTACAGGTGCATCAAAGCTGGGACCGAGAGACTGAAAAGCAGCTTCTATCTCAAGGCCATCAGACTGTTAAACAGCCATCACTAACATTGAGTGGCTGCTGCCAATATACTGACTCAACTCTAGCCACTTTAATAATGGAAAAATTGAGGTAATAAATGTACCACTAGCCACTTTAAACAATGTCACTTTATATAATGTTTACATAGCCTACATTACTCTTCTCATGTGTATATACTGTACGCTATACCATCTACTGCATCTTGCCATCTTGATGTAATTAAATATATCACTAGCCACTTTAAACAATGCCACTTTATATAATGTTTTCATACCCTACATTACTCATCTCATATGTATATACTGTACTCTATACCATCTACTGCATCTTGCCTATGCCTTTCGGCCATCACTCATTGATTTATTTTTATGTACATATTCTTATTCATTCCTTTACACTTGTGTATAAGGTCGTTGTTGTGAAATTGTTAGATGACTTGTTAGATAGTACTGCATGGTCGGAACTAGAAGCACAAGCATTTCGCTACACTCGCATTAACATCTGCTAACCATGTGTATCTGACAAATAACATTTGATTTGATTTACTAGAACCTAATACCTCAACCGCTCCATTATATCGCCAGTGGCTAACTGGGACCCTGACCCTAACTGGGTCACCCTGACCCTAATCATCACGGTAAAATATTTGTGCTGTGAATAATACAGTCAAAATAAACAAATATTTACAAGTTTGCAAATTACAAACCTTGTTTAGAGAAGAATCCAACTTGCACCAGGACACAAGAAGCCAGGAGGTAAAGGACGAAGAGCAGTATTAGTAACTTCCTCAATCATTCAACGCGAATCACACAAATTAAAATGCATTTATTTTTTAAAACTAAACAAATCTCCAGGCACTAATGGCTTCCCTTCAGAATGGGCAAAGTTTGTTCTGACAACAAATGATCACATACTGTTATCTAATACCTCAACCTCTCCATTATAATCGCCAGTGGCTAACTGGGTCACCCTGACCCTAACTGGGTCACCCTGACCCTAATTATCGCAGTAAAATATTTGTGCTGGGAATAACACAGTCAAAATAGAATATAAAAAAGTTTGCAAATTACATACGTTGTTTAGAGAAGAATCCTATTTGCACCAGGACACAAGAAACCAGGAGGTAAAGGACCAAGAGCAGTATTAGTAACTTCCTCAATCATTCAACGCGAATCACACAAATTAAAATGCATTTCTTTTTTAAACCTAAACAAGTGTAGTTTAAACGTACCCTTCACCCTAGAGGCGAGCGAACCTTCGGCCTTCTTTTTAGCAGACATACCTTAATACAAATGAACAGTGATTGTATTAACAGGGTCTAGAATTAGTATGTTTATTATAAACTCATAAACGGATACTTATGCATAATTGAAATATGGTAATATCCTCAAATCATGCAAATTTGCTTCTAAACCAAATAGACTTGGTGCTTACTGCTTCTTTTATGCATCTTACACTTACTCTTTGTGCCGACCACAAACTCTGACGCAGAGCACATAAGCTGATCAGCTCGATCATCGAGTTCAGATAGTTTCATATCGCGCTCAAGTACACTACTGCTAAAATCCCAATCTGCACAAAACATGAAGATCCACAATACAAATTATAAAGTGGTTAAATTTCCACCCACACCAACAATGGTATTAATTTAAAGAATAAATCAGTCAATTCAATTTGTATAAGTACCTTGTATTGTTTGTTCACATAAAATGAATCTGCAACAGTAACAATGTAACCGTGGCAAAGTAGCACAAACCTGTCAGTGAACATCCCCTTAGATCCAACACTGAGAAAGAAGGGAAAAACACAGGTCACTGGGTTACAAACATGAAGGTACACGCACCAAACTCATTAATGACTAAACTATGAAGATTCTGTCTTACACGTGCAGGGGGCACAGATTGAGACACTTCAGCTCACGGTTACCATTTATTTAGCGCCGTTTACATATCTGCATAAAATAATTTCCTTGCGTCAGCCTCTCCCCGTCACACAAACACTCACTCACTTGGTGTGGGGACATGTCTGCGTAGCAGCTGTCCTTGCAGGGCCTCTCACCGTCACACAAACACTCACTCACTTGGTGTGGGGACATGTCTGCGTAGCAGCTGTCCTTGCAGTGCCTCTCACCGTCACACAAACACTCACTCACTTGGTGTGGGGACATGTCTGCGTAGCAGCTGTCCTTGCAGGGCCTCTCACCGTCACACAAACACTCACTCACTTGGTGTGGGGACATGTCTGCGTAGCAGCTGTCCTTGCAGTGCCTCTCACCGTCACACAAACACTCACTCACTTGGTGTGGGGACATGTCTGCGTAGCAGCTGTCCTTGCAGGGCCTCTCCCCGTCACACAAACACTCACTCACTTGGTGTGGGGACATGTCTGCGTAGCAGCTGTCCTTGCAGGGCCTCTCCATCTCTTTTGTGGATAGCGATGAAGGCAGTAAAGGCACTGCTCACTCCTGATTGGATGCTGAGCTCTATCACCTTCTCTTTCACTCCCTCCTTCCCACCATCCTGCTCCCTCTCTTCCACCTCCAGGGATTGGATTAGGGTTCGAGCACCCAGCCTGTGGACGGTCATTCTGGAGAGGAGGGACAGAGAGAAGAATTAGAGGAAAGAGCGAGAGAGAGAAGAGTTAGAGGGATATAGAGATTAAGATGGTGGAGTGGGGGAGAGGAGGGATAGAGAGATTAAGATGGTGGAGTGGGGGGAGAGGAGGGATATAGAGATCAAGACGGTGGAGTGGGGGAGACGAGGGTCGATGATAAGATGGGGGTACCTACAGTACTATATATATATATATATATATCAAACCATACTACATAGCTGAAATGCATTAGAAGTGCTGGCACAGTTTATATTAATGGAGTGTCATGGCAGTGTTGCCTGTAAATAGTGGCACATTCTCTTAAAATGCATCTGACCAAGGCCTGCAGTGTTGTTTTTACCCAGTGTCCTCTGCAGGCTTAAGACTGAAGCTCAGCTGGTTCTCAACAGGCTGCTTGGCCAGGCTGTACTTCACTGTCACCGAGCCCTCTGTGTCCCCCGATCTCTGAGCGGAGGAGAGAATGAGAGAGAGCGAGAAAGAGACCGACAGAACGAGAGAAAGAAAACAAGTAAATACAGGGTTGAGTGAAACACGTGGACCGTGACCCAAAATATAGTTGTCTTACAAATAAGTTATGACCTTACCAGTGTCATTTGAACATTGACAAATTGTATGTTAAACAATATTAACATTCATAACAGTAGAAGGCAGAGTCCTCACCTCCCCAGTGAGCTGGGCATACAGAAGTGCCCTGTGGCCCTGGAAGAGCACTCTGATTGGTGGAGACAGAGGGGTGACAGACACCTCCTTTGGGACATTCCACTTGACTGAGATGTCCACCACAGCTGGCTGCAGGGCAAACCGGAGAGACTGCATCGCCTGAGGGAGGAGTGTTAAGGAGGTGGGAGAGTGGTAAAAAATGTCATTAAAAAAAGGAAAGAGATAAAACAAGAGAGAATAAGGAAGGTGATAAATGTTTATAACCAATACAGCCCTCAATTTACACATGCACACACACTGATAAGCTCTCTTACTTTGGGCTGCATCCTGTCCTGTCCTGTGATAAACTGTGCGTGCCCTCTGGCCTGCTTGGCCAACCCAGAAATGAGAGCAGTGCTGGCCCCCTCCCCGATCCCAAAGGAGAAACACCTGACAGGGACACACCCAGGAAACACTGTTATTGTTGTTATCAAATACCAAAATAAATCCATATCACTTGTATCATTTTCTTGTCCTCGTGGGGTGACTGAAAACACAGACAGGTTGGGTAGGTTTACTTTAGATTGGGTTTTACAATTCATCTTTTGAGTCAAAAAGACCAGTGTTTAGACCTTTACTTTCCAGACAGGCGCAGTGGGTTCTGTAACAAACTCTATTAAAACCAGTTAGTCCAATTCTTTCAGGTGGGAGGTGACAGAGCTATCTATGGGATCTCTGCCCCAACTAGGTAATGATAGGGGAAACAGTGCTTGTGGGCCCACCTGTGAGAACCGGCATTCGTCTTCACCAGATCCAGGACTTCCTTGGTGTTCTCCACCTCACCGTCAGTGAACAAGAAGAGCTGTGGAGGACAGAGCGGGTATGTTGATAATGTGTCAACGTTAAATAATGTACGTGCAGCACTGATACTGAGAATGTTTCCTTAGTAACCAAAAACACAGGTCTATTTGGTGTCCCAGTAATACCACACTCAAAATACACTGTTTGGTTGGGTGTTACTCTGTAACTAAACATGCCCAAAAGGGAATTCCCTCATGGTCTAAGACATTGGTTGCTCCCGTGGGAGACCAGGGTTCATATCCTGCGTGTTACACATGAAAAGGTGGGAGGAGTTTCAGGTGTTTCAAGAGGAACCTGTATGAATCACTGTGTGTGTGTGTGTGTGTGTGTGTAAGGTATATAGAAGGCCAATGAGTGAGATGATTAGAAAAAAATATTCAAATGCCACTCCACAATGATACAATAAGTGACAGATTTTTGTTGACCACTCAGATAGTTGAGACACTAAAAAACAAACCTAGTCAAACATGGTACAGTGGTTCCTTTGGCATCATCAAAAATACATCTATATTTTGGGTAACAGTCGTTATACATTGCGTCATCTATACACGTATGCATAAACTAAAGTAGATAAAAGGACATTCAGAAACTTCCAAAGAAATGTCTGTTGGAGGATACGGTGGCAGGCTTTAGCAAAGGCATTTACATTATTGTTACCTGATAACATTGCACACAATTTATTATTTTCATCTAGATCATTTTAACTATCATTTTGGCTGGACAGCTGATGAAAAACATCATCCCTACTGTCATTGTATAACCCACAGTAAAGCAACGCATGAGGTTCTGTTACAATGGAAGCATTGTTACAGAAAGTACAGACATTTCTCTGTGGGAGTGTTTGTGTATATTATTATTGTTATTTAACTAGGCAAGTCAGATAAGAACAAATTCTTATTTACAATGACGGCCTACCCCGGCCAAACGCTAATCTGGACAACGCTGGGGCAATTGTGCGCCGCCCTATGGGACTCCCAATCACGGCCGGTTGTGATACAGCATGGAATCGAACCAGGGTCTGTAGTGACGCCTCTAGCACTGAGATGCAGTGCCTTAGACTGCTGCGCCACTCGGTCTAAGGCACTGTAAGGAATGTAAGGTGTGTTAGATACCTGTCTGGGCTGGTCAGGGAGGCAGGGCTGGCTGTAGATATGTTTTAAAGGCTGGAGGATCTCTGTACCTCCCAGGTCAGCCCTCATTTCTTTCACCTTCTGCAGAGCCTCATCCATAGTCTTCTGGCTGTACTCCACACTCTTACTAACGTCCAGATAGATATACACACACAAGGTCAAAGGGTCATCACCACAACATATTACAGACCCAAGACATGGACATTTTAATCTTTCCCCTACCTGCTGCAAATTATTAAACAAGATTGAAACAGGGGTTGGAAGGAGAAAACACTCACGGAAAGAAGGACTCATAACTGGACCCAAAGCCGATGATGTTGAAGTAGCAGCCCATGGGCAGGCTTTTCAGCAAGAGCAGCAGAGTTTCCTGCAAGAGAGAAGTCCAACAAGTGTCTTTACTCTTCAAACTTTATAGGACAGTCTTAAAGAACTAGTACAGAGTAACCACAGTGTACTGGATTTAACTCCAAACTACCTAGTGGTGAATCCTGTGCAGATTGAGCTGTTCATTCACTAGAATAGGGTTGCTGTGTGTGTGTGTGTGTGTGTGTGTGTGTGTACCCTGGCACTGCTAATACGGTCCTGTGACCCAGACCCAAGGTGCATGGGGCATTCCATGCTGCCAGAGCGATCCACTACGAACAGGAACTCCCCGTGTGAGGTCATAGATGACATCACATCCTTGGGGAACTCTGGGTACAAGCTCAGCATGACCACTGGGTCACCCATCAGAGTGCCTGGGGGGTGGGCGAGAGAAAGAGAATGAGAGAAAGAAGGAGAGAAAGAAATAAGTGTCCAACAGTTTTTCTCCATTTCTATAAGATGCCTCTCCTTCAGTCTCACCATGTCCCTCTCTATAAACATGTATGATGGTAGTAGACTAGACTACTCATTGATCTCATATACACCAATCTACAACAGAGTACACCCCCCCCCCCCTCACCTGGCTTGGCAGAAGCCTGTGCTGCCTCTACTATAGCAGTAGGCTGGTGGGTGTCTTGGTAATACAACAACAGCTCAACATCCCGGTCAAACTGATGACCTGCAGCCAGACTGACCTGCAGTTAGAACAACATTCACATGAAGGCAGAGCAGTCAGAGAGGGAATTGAACAACTATGAAGGATTCTGATGGTTTATGGTGCTAGTGAGAGTGCAAGCACACAGACATACACACAGTGTACACATTCATATGTACGTACGTAAAGCAACACACTTACACATGCATATGAACACACACACACAGTACCGTGGCTTGGGTTTTCTCTGTGTTGAGGTAGTTGAGTGGGTCCAGGGGACAGTTGGACTCTACTCTAGAGATGGGATGAGGGGACGACACATGGGCACTGAGGGACAGACTGTAGGGGACAGAACCAGCGGGCACCGAGGACACCTGGGCACTGCCACCACTACCACTGTCTGACCCTTAGAGAGAGATGGGTGAGGGAGAGAGGAAGAGAGAGGGGAGAGAGACTAGAATGTTTTTGTTCCAGCCCAACACTAACACTCCTTTCATCTCATCAACAACTCACCAAGACCTTGATTCATTCAATAATGATTCATTCATTAATACGGGACTGTAACGAAAGCCTGCACCATCCTCTGTGGGTCTCAAATAGCAGGACTGAAGACCACTGCCCTATGGGACCAGGTACTGGTTCCTAGTCACACTGCTGCCCACAAGGTTTTTACTTTGTTTTGCACTGCTCTATGATGTATTAGTGGTTTGTGTCTCTATACAGGGGCCCATGTTCTTACCCTGGGGTTGGTAACGGGGGTTGAGCACGGCGGGCAGGCAGAGCCTCAGGCCGTCGTCAGCCTGTACAGACAGCTCTGTCACATAGTCCAGGCTGACAGAGGCCTTCTCCCCTGGAGGCAGACTGCCCACACTCAGCTTGAACACGTCCGGGCTCTCATCGCTCTCCTCCAATAGGAAGGCCTGCTGGCCCGAACTCAATGCATCATCATACTGCTCCTGTGCCTGAGGAGGGACAGAGGAACACAAGGACGCATCATCAGCCTGACACAGTATAGTACAGTAGCATACATCCAGGGGAGGGTGCCGTGTGACTGACACTAGTCAGGTCAATGGGGTTTGACAGAGAGTCGCTTTGACAAAGCAGTAGGTTGGGAACCAGTTTTACAGGGTCAAAGTCTAATACTGAGAGCAGAGAGCTGTCAACAAACATCTGAATAACTTTTGAAGGCCCCTAGATCATAGACGGCTGTTTAACCATAAAGTGATAATAATAAGTCATGGATTGGATTTATATAGAGCCTTTCTACCAACTGAGGTACCACAAGCACTTTACATAGTAAGGGGGAAACTCATCTCATCCAACATCAATGTGTGGTACCCAGCAACCATTTTGTGCCAGAATGATCACCACACACCAGATAACATGGTGGATTGTGAGGGTATTTGCCATTTAGGAATAAATTATTAGGTTTTCATGAAACTAAGTTGCTCTTAAAACTGTGTAGTAACGCTCTAATTACACTAGTAACAACATTTGTACTAACATGTTATTGATTGGTATTAACATGAAATTAACCCAAGTCCTGCAATAAATTATACTTTTGTAGATCTCAGAAAGAAAATGTCATAAAAATGTCTATAGTTGCATTTGTCTCATTATTGACTTGTCATCTCTCCTCACTTTCTGTTTCTCCTGAACCTCAGCCACCACCTCAGTCTGTCCTATCTTGGCGCTGAACCTGCAGACAGCAGCCTCTCCCGGCAGAGGGAAAATAAAGATGGCCTCCAGAGGGCTCTGCTCCTGGTTCTCATACTGCAGAGTGGAGCTCACAGTGGCCACATGCCCCTGCACACTCACTTCCACAGCAATACTCTTCAGAGGCACTGAGAGAAGGAGGGATGGATGGAGCAACAGATGGAAGAGAGAAAACTGACGATGACAACGTTTGGGAACAACTTGGAAATAGTAAAATGTAATTTATGGCTCATCTCATGGACATTTTTAATTTAGTGAAAACAAAATAAAAAATGTGGTGAAATGTTCTGAAGTATTTATTTCATAAAAAAGGAAGAGAAACAGACACTGGAAGTAAACAATCATGTCTGCTTTCAAACCGTACCTGGTTCATTCTTGACAGTTACCAATCCACAGCAGGTCACCATTTCGGCTCCTGTATGGAGAAGTCAGGTGTCATATCATTGTCCTTTTACCGGCCTGTTACATTAATGAAGTTAATTGCCGTACAACAGTAAACAGTTAATGGTAATATTCCAAGTGTCTATGATGAATTGTTTTATAAAGGCAGCCACAGAATGCAACCAGACAGTAGGATGACAGTCATTGAGAGGTTGCCATGTTGGCAGGGCTCTCCAACAATGTTCCCTCAAATTTTTTTTACCACGGAGCAAATTTCAAGTCTGCTGAAAGCAAACTGGACATCTTTTAAATATTGTGTAACTTCCAGCGCGGGTTTAATTGTGAACACCGAGGCTGTACCCACTTTCAGTTACAGTTTTAACCGTGGCCAAGTAGGCTACTGTGGCTATTTGATCCTACTGAAGGTCTACCAGAGTGGCCTACCATCAAAACAATGGAGAAAAATGCATCCCATAACATTTTATTAACATGGAAATAGCTGTTCTATCATTCAGCCTACAGTCACAGCCAATGTGTGGTGTTCAATGACATGAGACATTTTTTTTTTAAACATGCAGGGCTTGACATTAACCTGTTTATCCACTTGTCCTTCATACAAGGAGGTGAATGAAAATGTGATGCAATAAATCACTTTACAAAATATAATGCATTATTATTCCCATACCATTATTACAGAGAATCAGACAAATTATGCTTCCCTCTGCCTATTGGCTACTTAGCGTATTCAAGCCTAAATATACAACACTTCCCCTTTAAGACAAAAAAAAAGATGTCTGGAAATGTACACACTGTGCTCTTGTAGGAAGCAATCACTCCCCTATTTCTGACTACAAATGATCTATAACAACTGGGCTAATTACTAACTAGCAAAGGATATTAACAAAATTTGCACATGCAACTTTTTTTCTTCTAAAATCAAGCACAGCTACTCACGTTCACAGCTGTAAACACAGACCAGTTAAAAGTAAATTGCACACATCCATATATGGCAATAGTCTATTGGCATATAAGCCTGCTGCAACTCTGTTAATGCTGCACCGGTCTGTGTAGTGTAGGGGCTGAGTCGTGCACAAAAGGAGTACCATAGAATCCTACTCTGGTGCCTTCTGCCTACAACAAAATCTCTTGCATAGTTTGTTTTGGTATGTTGCATTTAAAGTGGCTAATATTGCGTCGATTTGATCACAATTGCCACGGTAAAAGGAAATGTTGATGGTGTTAACAGGGAAAACTCTAGAAAGTTGAGAGAAGTTCAATCTTGTGGCTCTCTCAGTGGACTGGTATTTATTCTGGGGTCTACTGCTACCAACATTCAGTTGTTGCACCAATCACATGATTTGGTCCCACTTTTTATAATTGATAATGACCTGGCCTGTGTCCCATAATGAGCCTGCCTTTAATCAGGGGACACCACCCGTTTTTATTACAACACACCTGTCATAGTTGTTTTCTTTACTAAAGTAGAGGTTTATTATTATTGCTAAAGGTACAGCATAGGAGTATTTATAACTTTTTTAGCAAGAGATTACCTAAGAAAGTAGCAGAAATATACAGAAAGTAGTTTTGAATGCATTTTATTGAAGGAAAACAATAACAGTCAAACAATTTTGGCAACATAGTGATATATTCTTATATACTGTACAATTAGTAAACAACAATAAATACAATAAGATAGATACAAAACAAAAACTTGAAGAACATAAATCAATCACCTCTAATTAGCACATGCAGGACAGTATGCAAGTGTGTGTGCATGGACATTGCAGATGTATTTCTCACATGTGCATCACATAGTATTTGTTTTACAGTCCTTCTTTGGGGGGGGGGGGGGGAGAGAATTGGCATCTCCTCTTCTTGCCTTCCCCAGCTGCAGCCTCAGGTGTTTCAGAACAAGATTCATCCCCCTGAACAGCTTTCACAAGCACTGCAGAGGCTGCTGTACGTACGGGGGAGGCGCTCCCTTCTTTGAATGTGTGGTGTTACAAGTGCCTTTCCCATCTGCTCCGGAAACACCCTCCTCTTGTTCCGCTTATCAGGCATCCAGGTAGGGTTGATCTTTTTCCATATCACAAAGGCATTGTAACATCAATGATGTTATGGAAGATGACCAGGGGCCAGTCATCCTCCTGCAGCTGTAAGTTCCAATTACCTTGTCCAGGTTGTCCACGCCTCCTATGTTGTGGTTGTAGTCCAGGATGATGGCTGGCTTCATTTCCTCACGATCACTGATCTCAGCCGTTTTGTGCAGTGCTCAGGAGGACCACATTCTTGTTCCTCTTCGGGAGGTAAGAAACTAGAGTGGTGGTGGGGGTGAAGGCAAACTTTGATGAGAAGGCCTCTCTCCCCCTTGTTGCGAGGAGTGCAGGGGAAGCTCAGGTTAGTTCTTTCCAATTGTGCCAACCATGGTGATCTTCCTCTTCAAGAGCTTCTGGCTGAGTTCAATCAGTAACACACAATCTCAATTTCTCATTGTGTGTGTGTGAATGATTTTATAACTGCCGGGTCAAAAATGACCCTAAGACAATCTTTGCACCCTGGTGGTGTACAGCTTTCTACCCTGGTGGTGTACAGCTTTCTACCCTGGTGGTGTACAGCTTTCTACCCTGGTGGTGTACAGCTTTCTACCCTGGTGGTGTACAGCTTTCTACCCTGGTGGTGTACAGCTTTCTACCCTGGTGGTGTACAGCTTTCTACCCTGATGGTGTACAGCTTTCTACCCTGGTGGTGTACAGCTTTCATGGAAATATGAACCAAGGCGATGTTTCACTTTTTCTAATGTTGGGGTCACTCTAGGAAAAGTCATCCAATTTCAAGTTGATCATTTAGGGGGTTTTCTCTGCTGTTAAACATAGTGGCGGGTCATTTTTGACCCTTAAGACAACACAAGGGGTTAAATCAGCATGCCCTTGTGCCCGAGTAAAGATGTGTCAGGGAAGCGAATGACACGTGCATCATTTCAATAGCAGGTGATTTGATCTTTCATTTGTGGGCTGGGCAAGTAGCCCCAATGCAGGGTTTATACAGACATTGACAAGACCATTTTAAAAGGACCTTTTCAAGCATTTAACTGTAATTTTCAAAGACCTACATTTGATGTTTAATCGTTTTAATAGCCGACAGAAAAAAAAATATGAAACAAATAAACATTACCACATTCTAAATGTCAGAATAACATGGGCATTGCCTGACTAAATAGACAGCATACTGCTGTAAAATAGGGACCGTGTAGCAGTCATAAGGACAAAGATTTTGCAGTAATCAGGCAGATAGAGGTGGAAATTAATATTGGATTTATTTACACAGCGCTGGTGATGACATGATAAATGTACAATTCAATTATATTTACAAACTTCTGACTTTAAAATGTGAGCATTCAAAACAAAAAGGGCCTCTTCTCAGGTAAAACCTATCCTAACCATACAAGGCACAGGTAGAGACTCCTAGGCTTAAATGCAGCCTCCCCATTGAGTTACCATACGTGAACATCCCAAACATTTGGCCATACCTATTCTTGGCGCACAGGCCAGGTATATCTATGCATGCGCGTTCACACATTAAACATTATGGACAAACCAGACACATGCTCTCCAAACAAAGGAAGTGACGCAATCGAGATTGCACCGTTTATTTTTACCTAACTAGGCAAGTCAGTAGAGAACAAATTCTTATTTACAATGACAGCCTACCCCAGCCAAACCCTAACACGGACGACTCTGGGCCAATTGTGCGCCGCCCTATGGGACTCCCAATCACGGCCGGTTGTGATACAGCCTGGAATCTAACCTGGGTCTGTAGTGACGCCTCTAGCACTGAGATGCAGTGCCTTAGACAACTGCACCACTCAGAGCCCATATAAATAAACAAGAAAACAAAGACGGCACTGTCCAAATGTTTCAACACTCATGAGATCCCAAAATGAGTAGTGAACATATTTGAATTCATCAAAACTGTAGTTCCAGTTCTTAAGAATGGGGGAGCGGAGGTAGGAGTCAATTCATTCAGGTAATTCATGCTTTGGTCTGCATGCCAGTGTTAGTTCCTGTTGGATGGGGTTGGGAAGGGATGGAATGGCATCAGAGAGAAGTCAATGGCCAGGGAAAGCTCCACACAGCCAGTCCAGGTCACATGGTCAGAATGGTATAAAAAGGCAGTCCTGACTGTGGTTGGGAAAGAAGGCCTTTGACAGCTGTGCCAAGAAAGTGTGCCTTCATTGAGGCAGAATGCTTTAGTGCAAATGGATTGGGTTGAACTAAGGCAGGGGATCTGCCATTGAACTGCCATTGAACTGGATTGAACTGGATTGAAGTTGTAAGAAGGTTTCCCTGTTGGCTCTAACATGAGTTGGAAAAATGTACCCATACAGTATTACCATTTGCACCTGCTATCAGTTCAAGTAAAACAGTCCTTGGTTAAGGTTGTATTATTCCAATGGAAGTTTATGAATTGTTCTGGATGAGGAAAGAGCATCTTCTACTCCATCTTGTGGTCAGTTACACACACACTTCCAATGTAGCTCTGCAATGTCTTCTGCAACACATGCTATTGAAGTTGACATTTACAATGATTAGGTAAGGGTTAGGGCAGGGATGTCCCAAGGATTCAACCAACACTTTATACCACTTTCAGCACCACTCAACAACCAACTGTTTCAAAGCTGCACATTCTTTCTGCCAGGCAGAGACTATCTATGGCAGGGTTCCCTAAATGGTGGCCCACAGATCAGTCAACAAATTATTTGTAATTATGTTCAGGTCCCCATCCATCTACTCAAGAAAAATATCGTCCTGTGGGTGAATCTAGTTGATGATCCCTGATATACAGGCTGTGTGTGCAGCGCACGTGTGAATAATAATCTACATAACCAACAAACAGCTTCGGTAATCCATCTGTAATTTAACAAATTAAATAGGTTGATTAAAAATATAATTATTACAAACATTATTTAATTTTTTAACTGGCACTGACAGGGATGATCGTCTGGCCTGGAGTGTTTAGCTTAACTGTGCAGCCCTGTACGTGGAACCCTGACCCACGCACCGACAGGGGCATTCCCGTGCTAATGTTGCTTCTTCATTAAATTGGTTTAAGTTTGTATCGAGCCCTGGTTGATCATGCACCAGAACTGCTGGTTGCTGAAAAATAACATTGCTTTGTACAGTAATACAATATTGGTCTTTCCAGAACATACAGTAATTCCTGAAAAAACAGAAGCTTTGTGCAGAAATGTACATTTCCAAGCATGAAGTTATTGTTAACAACAAAGTATGAAACCACAGCAGCCTGATGCAATAATGTCAACATATGTCCATCCAGTGTAATCTCTGGTTGAACTGGTAAAATAGAATGGAATGCAATAGTCAATAATAAATAGTACTGTTAGGAGATTTGGAGAGACCGGGTAAGTCAATTACTAAACTACTAATACTCTTAGTAAAAGTATTTATCTTCAACACGCAATCTGTAGATTTTATGCGATTAGATAGATTGAAATTGTACATTAAACATCATAGCATAGTTGAAAGATATGTGTTGTGTAGAAACATGAAGTGGGTGGCCAGCAGAGATAGATGGGATGGGCTGAGGGAAGCTGAGGTTTGGTATGTGGAATTGGAGACAAGTGGGAGTGAAGTTGCTGCATGAGAGAGAGAAAAAAAAGTCAATAAAACATAGTAAAAGTAGAATGACACTAAGTGGCAGTGTTTTTACAACTAATTCCAGTTTGCCTGAGGATGATGCCGTGCAGGTGTTTGTACACATGCATATACACACTCTCATTCAAACAAACACATACAAGAACACACACATACATGTAATAGTGCCAGACATGCACACAAACATAAAGTAAGCATTGCTGT
The DNA here is from genome assembly GCF_013265735.2 of Oncorhynchus mykiss. Classification (NCBI taxonomy): domain Eukaryota; kingdom Metazoa; phylum Chordata; class Actinopteri; order Salmoniformes; family Salmonidae; genus Oncorhynchus; species Oncorhynchus mykiss. The sequence goes on from NC_048591.1 coordinate 33,056,751, forward strand.
TCTGATTTCAGTTGTCCTTGATATCCTGTGTTTTAAATGTATTATTATTTTTATTTTTTAAAATGTGCATTGTTGTTTGCTGTTTCTTCTGTCTTTTTTCTCGTTAGTTCATTCTCTTGGTTGTTGGTGCAGTCGGAGGGTTCTTGGGGATAGGGAATGGAATTAATTGTATCTATTTATTCTTTCAGGGGGGGGGGGGGACTGTGGGAGGGGTCTCGAATGGTTGAGGGACAGCTATTGGGGAACTGTGGGGGGGATCTTGGAGGGTTCGGGTTTCACAAGATTGTGATCATGAAACTTACATATTTTATATCACTATCATGCACCCTCACACATAAGGATGGCTCTGCTCTGTTGCGGAAAGACTGATACATGTTTGATGGTGTCTTGATGCTGTAGTGTTTGTCCTTCATGTTCTAATACTTTAATGTTACCCCTTCCTTGTGTTTCTTGTAATAAATAATAATTTAAAAAAATAGTCAATAATGTCAGGAGGTAGGCCTACCTGCCACCTGGAGGTCAGGTATGGCATCTTTCAGTGATTTAGGCTACCACAAACAGAGTTACAGATGCAAGTAAATGTTTCACACTAGTTTGATCAACCAGGATGATATAAACATTTTGCAAGAAGCTTCTCAGAACAAACACACACTTGCATTTAGGCTACTTTATCCCATCATACCGGAGGTAGAATATGCAATAGTGCAACATTAACCATAGCAGATAAATAAGTTAGAGCCTGTGATTCATGTCTGTTCAGGGGAGACCAGGGGCAATTGTAACCAGAGGCAAATGAAACACCTTGAATTTCTACAAACCGATACAAGCTAGAGTGATGAAACTCACTCAGTACGCCCATTTTGGTCCTATCCCTGCTTGAAAAGTGTCTCACTATCTGCATGTTTTATGGGCAAATGTTTGCTCTTTTGGGGGGGGGCGACTATGTCATTGTACTGTCCTGAGCATTAACGTCTATATGTTGGATAACATGAATGACATGACTATTGTTGTCTCTTGCTAGGCACGTGAGGTTGTCAAGACTGCTAGGGTTGGAGCAATTGTAGCGCAGTATTAAAATTATCCTGAGCCAAGCAGCTGAATTATGAAAACAAGTGATTTTAACCTGAAGATGGTATGAATTCTACAAAAAAAATATTTAAATAGCCTTGCTGTCCTGTAGAGCAATGGTTTCCCAACCTTATTCAGTTAATGTAACACCAAGTACATTTTGCTCTGTTCAGAGTGCCACTGAAGTACCTACCCCCTTATGTATATTTTACCAGTAGGCCTATGATCTCATGAGTCTTCTCAAGTACCCCCTGTGGATGGGCCAAGTACTCCCAGAGGTGGAAAGCCAAATAAGTTGCAAACAATATATTCTGGGCACCATCAGACTACTCAAGATGTTTTGAGAGGAACAAAATGTTCATGCCGAAACAGGGGTGTAACTGTAAATATTGGTTATGTAAAGAAATGGCTATATACGATGATGATGATGAATGATATGTAGCCTAGGAAGCCAATAATGGGTGCTCGATATGCACTAGGCTAGATATGCACATTGGCTGCCTAGGCTAGATAATTTGCTAATTCATAAACGTTAATGATATACAGTGCATGACACAAGTAATATTTCCAACAATTGTTTACAGACAGGCAATTTTGCATAAAATTCACTGTGTCACAATTCCAGTGGGTCAGAAGTTTACATACACTAAGTTGACTGTGCCTTTAAACAGCCGGGAAAATTCCAGAAAATTATGTCATGGCTTTAGAAGCTTGGAGATGTACCTGTGGATGTATTTCAAGGCCTACCTTCAAACTCAGTGCCTCTTTGCTTGACATCATGGGAAAATCTAAAAAAGAAAATCAGCCAAGACCTCAGAATTTTTTTTTTTTTTAAACCTCCAGAAGTCTGGTTCATCCTTGGTAGCAATTTCCAAACGCCTGAAGGTACCACATTCATCTGTACAAACAATAGTACGCAAGTATAAACACCATGGGACCACGCAGCCGTCATACCGCTCAGGAAGGAGACGCATTCTGTCTCCTAGAGATTAACGTACTTAGGTGCGAAAGGTGCAAATCAATCCCAGAACAACAGCAAAGGACCCTGTGAAGATGCTGGAGGAATATCCACAGTAAAACGAGTCCTATATCAACATAACCTGAAAGGCCGCTCAGCAAGGAAGAAGCCACTGCTCCAAAACTGCCTTAAAAAAGCCAGACTACCGTTTCCAACTGCACATGGGGACAAAGATTGTACTTTTTGGAGAAATGCCCTCTGGTCTGATGAAACAAAAATAGAACTGTTTGGCCATAATCACCATCGTTATGTTTGGAGGAAAAAGGGGAGGCTTGCAAGCCGAAAAACACCATCCCAACCGTGAAGCACAGGGGTGGCAGCATCATGTTGTGGGGGTGCTTTAATGCAGTAGTAACTGGTGCACTTCACAAAATAGATGGCATCATGAGGTGGGAAAATTGTGGATATATTTAAGCAACATCAAGACATCAGTCAGGAAGTTAAAGCTTGGTCGCAAATGGGTCCTCCAAATGGACAATGAACCAAGCATACTTCCAAAGTTGTGGCAAAATGGCTAAAGGAAAACACAAAGCCCTGACCTCAATCCTATAGAAAATGTGTGTGCAGAACTGAAAAGGCGTGTGTGAGCAAGGAGGCCTACAAACCTGACTCAGTTACACCAGCTGTCAGGAGGAATGGGCCAAAATTCAAGCAACTTAATATGGAAAGCTACCTGAAACATTTGACCCAATTTAAACAATTTAAAGGCAATGCTACCAAATACTAATTGAGTGCATGTAAACTTCTGACCCACTGGGTATGTAATTAAATAAATAAAAGCTTAAATAAAATCACTATTATTCTGACATTTCACATTCTTAAAATAAAGTGGTGATCCTAACTGACCTAAAACGGGGAATTTTTACTAGGATTAAATGTCAGGAATTGTGAAACTGAGATTAAATGTATTTGGCTAAGGTGTATGTGAACTTCTGACTTCAACAGCATAAATTAAGTGAGTTTATTTTTTCAGTTTATCAGGGGGTGCTGCAGCACCCTCAACACCCCTACTTCAAGCAGCTATGGATGGAAGTGTCTTACATAAGAAAATTACTGGCCTAATTCAAGTGGGCTCCGGGCAATAGAGTAACACACACAAAATCACAATTGCCTCTGGTCTCCCCAAAATGATTAATTTCTGAACGTTCTGTAACGTTGCGCACTCTAGAACAGACACTGAGGCGTGGTCACTTTGCTTGTTGCTCCGCTGTCATTGCGTTAATTCTAGCAACCTAAACCTCCATAAAATTCATCCATAAAATAAGTATGGTATGATATGTGGATGTAATCGAAATGAATGGCTATTTCTGGCTAACATTTATTGGCCACCAACATTAATAAGCAAAGTAGGTTCATGCCATTTCAACATATGTTGAATATTTTGAGATAAATAGGCGAATCATCCCCAAACGACGCAGTCATGTAACGTATTACCTTGACATATGTGATAGGCTAGTTTTCAATGGTTTCCTTTTACTGGTCCTGGAGATAAAATCACACCGTTTCAACGTTCGTGTAGCATTAATATCAGAGTAGGCTACTTCTTCCTGGTTTATAAAGATTAACGTCAATAGAAAACATTGCGCAATCAACTCATTGGCCAGTGTTCATAGTCACGCCTGCTATCTTCCTTACCATTGGTGAAAAGACACATTGGGCCTATTCAACCAATCGTTGTTTTTGCGTCTGTAGTGCAGTTTTTTTCTACCTTATGCTTTAAACGTATTATTAGGCACATATTTCAATAGGCTATAGCAATTCGTCAATGGACTGAACACTAAACATAGCGGTCTGGTCATTGTGCTTGTAGACAGTCAATACATTGGATATCTCCTGTCAGATTGAAGTACGGTGTTACGACATTCTGCTGCCCATAGTAGGTTTAATAAAACGTTATGGTTTTCTTTCACTAAAGCAGAAAAAACGAAAAGGCTTTTAGAGATTAAGTGAGTTGAAAATGGGTCTGGGCACTGTTGAAGCAGCTAAGAATAGTGGGTTGTAGGGTTGATCTGACGGTGTGAAATATGCCGATGTATTGGGAGTATCCCTGCAACTCCAGGGGAGGTTAGATTCCGAAGCGTCGTCCAGAGTGTGTTCCCGAAAACAACCATCCTAGAGTGTCTGTGTGGGCGGTATTCTAGCCTACTCATCCTCATAAGGAGGTACCGAAACACTCCTCATGGATCCTATTAATCAGGTGTGTTCAACAGTGGAGAAAAAAGTACCCAATTGTCATACTTGAGTGAAGATTCATTAATAGAAAATTACTCAAGTAAAAGTCACCCAGTAAAATACTACTTGTGAAAAAGTCTAAAAGTATATGGTTTTACATATACTCAGGTATCAAAAGCAAATGTAATGGCTAAAATATACTTAAGTATCCAAAGTAAAAGTAATTTCAAATTCCTTATATTAAACAATGAGACGGCACAATTTAAAAAAAATGGAAAGCCAGGGCACGCTCCAACACTAAGACATAATTTACAAGCGAAGCATACAATACAAATTGTATGTTAAATAATATTAACACACATAACAGTAGAAGGACTCTCCCACACTGCTGAGAGTGACGGAGGTGGGAAAGGTATAAAACCATTACAGCACTCTCTTTACGTATGCACATGCACACAACACACACGCACTAATGAGATCTTACTTTGGGCTGCATCCTGTCCTGTGATAAACTGTGCGTACCCTCTGGCCTGGTTGGCCCCCTCAGAGATGAGAGCAGTGCTGGCCCCCTCCCCGACCCCAAAGGAGAAACACCTGACACGGACACACCCAGGAAACACTATTATTGTTGTTAGTTGTAATCAAACACCAAAATTAGGCTATCAACCAAATCCCGATCACTTCTACCATTTTCTTGTGCTTGTGGGCAGACTGAATTAAAACACATAACTGTCGGGGAGAGTTGGGTAATTTGAGCTACATTTTTATTTATTTTATTTCACCTTTATTTAACCAGGTAGGCTAGTTGAGAACACCTTTATTTAACCAGGTAGGCTAGTTGAGAACAAGTTCTCATTTACAACTGCGACCTGGCCAAGATAAAGCAAAGCAGTGTGACACATACAACACAAAGTTACACATGGAATAAACAAACATACAGTCAATAATAAAATAGAATACAGTGTGTGCAAATGAGATAGGATAAGGGAGGTAAGGCAATAAATAGTTCATAGTGGCAAAATAATTACAAAATAGCCATTAAACACTGGAGTGATAGATGTGCAGAAAATGAGTGTGCAAGTAGAGATACTGGGGTGCAAATGAGAAAAATAGATAACAATATGGGGATGAGGTAGTTGGATGTGCTGTTTACAGATGGCCTATGTACAGGTGCAGTGATCTGTGAGCTGCTCTGACAGCTGGTGCTTAAAGTTAGTGAGGGAGATATGAGTCTCCAGATTTTTGCAGTTTGTTCCAGTCATTGGCAGCAGAGAACTGGAATGAAAGGCAGCCAAATGAGGAATTGGCTTTGGGGGTGACCAGTGAAATATACCTGCTGGAGCGTGTGCTACGGGTGGGTTATGCTATGGTGACCAGTGAGCTGAGAAAAGGCGGGGCTTTGCTTAGCAAAGACTTATAGATGACCTGGAGCCAGTGGGTTTGGCGACGAATATTAAGCGAGGGCCAGCCGACGAGAGCATACAGGTCGCAGTGGTGGGTAGTATATGGGGCTTTGGTGACAAAACAGATGGCACTGTGATAGACTGCATCCAATTTGCTGAGTAGAGTAATGGAAGCTATTTTGTACATGACATCGCCGAAGTTGAGAATCAGTAGGATGGTCAGTTTTACGAGGGTATGTTTGGCAGCGTGAGTGAAGGATGCTTTGTTGCGATATAGGAAGCCGATTCTAGATTTAATTTTGGATTGGAGATGCTTAATGTGAGTCTGGAAGGAGAGTTTACAGTCTATCCAGACCCCTAGGTATTTGTAGTTGTCCACATATTCTAAGTCAGAACCGTCCAGAGTAATGATGCTGGACGGGCGGGCAGGTGTGGGCAGCGATCATTTGAAGAGCATGCATTAAATTTTACTTGCATTTAAGAGCAGTTAAAGGCCACGGAAGGAGAGTTGTATGGCATTGAAGCTTGTCTGGAGGTTAGTTAACACAGTGTCCAAAGAAGGGCCAGAAGTATACAGAATGGTGATGTCTGCGTACAGGTGGATCAGAGAATCACCAGCAGCAAAAGCGACATCAGTGATGTATACAGAGAAAAGAGTCGGCCCGAGGATTGAACTATGTGGCACCCCATAGAGACTGCTAGAGGTCCGGACAACAGGCCCTCCGATTTGACACACTGAACTCTGTCTGAGAAGTAGTTGGTGAACCAGGCGAGGATGTCATTTGAGAAACCAAGGCTGTTGAGTCTGCCGATAAGAATGTGGTGATTGACAGAGTCGAAAGCCTTGGCCAGGTTGATGAATACAGCTGCACAGTATTGTCTCTTATCGATGGCGGTTATGATATCGTTTAGGACCTTGAGCGTGGCTGAGGTGCACCCATGACCAGCTCGGAAACCAGATTTTATAGCGGAGAAGGTACGGTGGGATTCAAAATGGTCGGTGATCTGTTTGTTAGCTTGGCTTTCAAAGACCTTAGAAATCCAGGGTAGGATAGATATAGGTCTATAGCCATTTGGGTCTAGAGTGTCTGACCACGGCAGCATTCCAATCTTTGGAGATCTCAGACGATACAAAAGAGAGGTTGAACAGGCTAGTAATAGGGGATGCAACAATTTCGGCGGATCATTTTAGAAAGAGAGGGTCCAGATTGTCTTGCCCGTCTGATTTGTAGGGGTCCAGATTGTGCAGCTCTTTCAGAACATCTGTAATCTGGATTTGGGTGAAGGAAAAATGGGGGAGGCTTGGGCAGGTTGCGGTGGGAAGTACAGGGCTGTCGACCAGGGTAGGGTTAGCCAGGTGGAAAGCATGGCCAGCTGTAGAAAAATGCTTATTGAAATTCTCAATTATCGTGGATTTAATCAGTGGTGACAGTGTTTCCTAGCCTCAGTGCAGTGGGCAGCTGGGAGGAGGTGCTCTTATTTTCCATGGACTTTACAGTGTCCCAGAACTTTTTGGAGTTTGTGTTACAGGATGGACATTTCTGTTTGAAAAAGCTTGCCTTAGCTTTCCTAACTTCCCTGAAAAGTTGCATATCGCAGGGGCTATTTGATGCTAATGCAGTACACCACAGGATGTTTTTGTGCTGGTCAAGGACAGTCAGGTCTGGAGTGAATCAAGGGCTATATCTTTTCCTGGTTCAAATTTTTTTTTGAATGGGGCATGCTTATTTAAGATGGTCAGGAAAGCACTTTTAAAGAATAACCAGGCATCCTCTACAGACGGAATTAGGTCAATATCCTTCCAGGGTACCCGGGCCAGGTCGATTAGAAAAGTCTGCTGGCTGAAGTGTTTTAGGAAGCGTTTGACAGTGATGAGGGGTGGTCGTTTGACCCATTACGGACGCAGGCAATGAGGCAGTGATCACTGAGATCCTGGTTGAAGACAGCAGAGGTGTGTTTGGAGGGCAGGCTGGTTAGAATAGTATCTATGAGGGTGCCCGTGTTTACGGATTTGGGGTTGTACCTGGTAGGTTCCTTGATAATTTGTGTGAGATTGAGGGCTGTAAGATTTTAGGATGGCCAGGGTGTTAAGCACGTCCCAGTTTAGGTCATCTAACAGCACGAGCTCTGAAAATAGATGGGGGGGCAATCAATTCACATATGGTGTCCAGGGCACAGCTGGGGGGTGGTCTATAGCAAGAGTGAGAGACTTGTTTCTGGAGAGGTGCATTTTTAAAAGTAGAAGCTCAAATTATTTGGGCACAGACCTGGATAGTAAGATAGAACTCTGCAAGCTGCAGTAGATTGCAACTCCGCCCCATTTGGCAGTTCTATGTTGTCGGAAAATGTTATAGTTAGGGATGGAAATTTCAGGGTTTTTGGTGGTCTTCCTAAGCTAGGATTCAGACACGGCTAGGACATCCGGGTTGGCAGAGTGTGCTAAAGCAGTAAATAAAACAAACTTAGGGAGGAGGCTTCTAATGTTAACATGCATGAAACCAAGGCTTTTACGGTTACAGAAGTCAACAAATGAGAGCGCCTGTGGAATGGGAGTGGAGCTAGGCACTGCAGGGCCTGGATTAACCTCTACATCACCAGAGGAACAGAGGAGGAGTAGGATAGGGGTACGGCTAAAAGCTATAAGAACTGGTCGTCTAGTACGTTCGGAACAGAGAGTAAAAGGAGCAGGTTTCTGGGCACGGTAGAATAGATTCAAGGCATAATGTACAGACAAAGGTATGGTAGGGTGTGAATACAGTGGAGGTAAACTTATTTATTGAGTGATGATGAGAGAGATTTTGTCTCTAGAAACATCATTTAAACCAGGTGAGGTCACAGCATGTGTGGGAGGTGGAACTAAAGAGTTATCTAAGTGAGTAGCTCGGCGGGCTGGAGACACGGTGATTCAGACAGCTAGCGGGCCGGAGATAGCAAGCTAGCAGAAGGGCCTTAGAGGGACGTTGCTACGGAAGAAGGGGTAAGTTGAGCCACATTTATTTCTCAGAAACCATACACAACATTATTAATTTGACCAAAGATTTAGGAACAGGCCATCATTTCATGGTGTCTGTGAAGGAAGAAACCACATTGAAAAAGTAGCAAGTTAGGTCCAAAAATGGATTTTCTGTGTTAGAGTATTGTGTTAGAGTAATGGTCACCAACTGACCATCATGATCAACTGTTCGATCTTCAAGGCATCCCTAGTCGATCACCAAAAATTTCTGTTGAAAAGCCATCGATAAAAGCACAGAGTTGTCGTCTTTGATAAAAAAAAGTGTGTGCTGTGACCTCTGCCAGCACTGGTTCCACTGCAGGAATTCCACTATTGTTTCTGTAGTACTTCTACATTTGGCAAAACCATGTTAATCAATTTCATGTGTTTATATATCTTTTTCACATAAAAGAAGACACCATCTGCTGTGCTCGCAGGGAGCGTGATCGGCCTGCAAGTTCCCCGCAGAACTGTAGATCCGAGGTGCCATGGGTGTGCTGTGACTTCTGCCAGCACTGGTTCCACTGTAAGTGTGTGCTGTAACTTCTGCCAGCACTGGTTCCACTGTAAGTGTGTGCTGTAACTTCTGCCAGCACTGGTTCCACTGTAAGTGTGTGCTGTAACTTCTGCCAGCACTGGTTCCACTGCAGGTGTGCGCTGTGACTTCTGGTTCCACTGCAAGTGTGTGCTGTGACCTCTGCCAGCACTGGTTCCACTGCAGGTGTGTGCTGTGACTTCTCCCAGCACTGGTTCCACTGTAAGTGTGTGCTGTGACTTCTCCCAGCACTGGTTTCACTGTAAGTGTGTGCTGTGACTTCTGCCAGCACTGGTTCCACTGCAGGTGTGTGCTGTGACCTCTGCCAGCACTGGTTCCACTGCAGGAATGTGCTGTGACTTCTGCCAGCACTGGTTCCACTGCAGGTGTTTGCTGTGACTTCTCCCAGCACTGGTTCCACTGCAGGTGTGTGCTGTGACTTCTGCCAGCACTGGTTCCACTGCAGGTGTGTGCTGTGACTTCTCCCAGCACTGGTTCCACTGCAGGTGTGTGCTGTGACTTCTCCCAGCACTGGTTCCACTGCAGGTGTGTGCTGTGACTTCTCCCAGCACTGGTTCCACTGCAGGTGTGTGCTGTGGGATCCAGAGGTGACGTTGGAGACGATTTTTTGTGACAATATAGGGATGGAGGTCGAGATTTAATTGTTTGTTTTGTTTGTTTTCATATGAAATGATTTATTTGTAAAAAAGAAAATACGTCTAAAATATAATATACATATTTTTATTCAACCCATCTTGTGTATTTCTTCCTTTACTTTCCAAGTGCATCTCTGCAACACAAACTCCAACACTGTTTTAATTGTTTATGTCAATGCACATGACTGAAATTAACGTTTTATTTGATGTAAATTATTCATACTAATTTATATTTTAGTATTAAACTACTTTCTCAAAACATAAGATTAATCTGTGAAACAAACGATCAGACATTTGAATACAACACTGAACATGTTGGTGAAGAACCATTTTTTAAGAGTCCACAGGAGGGCGCACCGGGCTACGCAATGAAAAGTTGATAGGAAACGAGGTTGGTGTCATTTTTAACAAAATTAAACGGATATATATTGAACAAAATATTAAGGTGGCCATTTATGGAACTGTATACCGATTAATACGGGACGTATTTATTTTGTTAAGCCGCTTATCAAAAAGCTGCTAGTAGTAGTATTTCCACTTAAATGTCAAACATGCTACGCTAATGTTAATAATTGTGATTATTTCCAGGGATACAGAACATCCTGAAATACAGTATATGTAGATGTCTTTGTTAGAAAGAATGCTGTATTTCTCTTGACAGGGTGATACTGCGTGTAAAAAATGGTTCAACTTACCCCACTAACCCCTACAGGAAGAATCATCAATAAGAAGGCTTTCGTTTTCTAACCTGTGAAAAAACCCTAACCTACAGAACTCTCCCACACTGCTGCTAACAGACAGGTTGGGTAGGTTTACTTTAGATTGGGTTTTACAATTCATCTTTTGAGTCAAAAAGACCCGTGTTTAGACCTTTACTTTCCAGACAGGCGCAGTGGGTTCTGTAACAAACTCTATTAAAACCAGTTAGTCCAATTCTTTCAGGTGGGAGGTGACAGAGCTAGCTATGGGATCTCTGCCCCAACTAGGTAATGATAGGGGAAACAGTGCTTTTGGGCCCACCTGTGAGAACCGGCATTCGTCTTCACCAGATCCAGGACTTCCTTGGTGTTCTCCACCTCACCGTCAGTGAACAAGAAGAGCTGTGGAGGACAGAGCGGGTATGTTGATAATGTGTCAACGTTAAATAATGTACGTGCAGCACTGAAGTATACTGAGTATGTTTCCTCAGTAACCAAAAACACAGGTTTCCGGTCCCAGTAAGCCAGGTGTGTTACTCTAAATACCACACACTCAAAATACACTGTTTGGTTGGGTGTAACTCTGTAACTAAACATGCCATTGATTGGGTGTAACACTAACTAAACATGCCATTGGTTGGGTGTAACAATAACTAATCATGCCATTGGTTGGGTGTAACACTGTAACTAAGCATGCCATTGGTTGGGTGTAACACTGTAACTAAACATGCCATTGGTTGGGTGTAACACTAACTAAACATGCTATTGGTTGGGTGCAACAATAACTAATCATGCCATTGGTTGTGTGTAACTGCAACTAAACATGCCATTGGTTGGGTGGAAGTGTGTAACTAAACATGCCATTGGTTGGGTGGAAGTGTGTAACTAAACATGCCATTGGTTGGGTGGAAGTGTGTAACTAAACATGCCATTGGTTGGGTGGAAGTGTGTAACTAAACATGCCATTGGTTGGGTGGAAGTGTGTAACTAAACATGCCATTGGTTGGGTGGAAGTGTGTAACTAAACATGCCATTGGTTGGGTGGAAGTGTGTAACTAAACATGCCATTGGTTGGGTGGAAGTGTGTAACTAAACATGCCATTGGTTGGGTGGAAGTGTGTAACTAAACATGCCATTGGTTGGGTGGAAGTGTGTAACTAAACATGCCATTGGTTGGGTGGAAGTGTGTAACTAAACATGCCATTGGTTGCGTGTAACTGCAACTAAACATGCCATTGGTTGGGTGGAAGTGTGTAACTAAACATGCCATTGGTTGGGTGGAAGTGTGTAACTAAACATGCCATTGGTTGGGTGGAAGTGTGTAACTAAACATGCCATTGGTTGGGTGGAAGTGTGTAACTAAACATGCCATTGGTTGGGTGGAAGTGTGTAACTAAACATGCCATTGGTTGGGTGGAAGTGTGTAACTAAACATGCCATTGGTTGGGTGGAAGTGTGTAACTAAACATGCCATTGGTTGGGTGGAAGTGTGTAACTAAACATGCCATTGGTTGGGTGGAAGCGTGTAACTAAACATGCCATTGGTTGGGTGGAAGCGTGTAACTAAACATGCCATTGGTTGGGTGGAAGTGTGTAACTAAACATGCCATTGGTTGGGTGGAAGTGTGTAACTAAACATGCCATTGGTTGGGTGGAAGTGTGTAACTAAACATGCCATTGGTTGGGTGGAAGTGTGTAACTAACCATGCCATTGGTTGGGTGGAAGTGTGTAACTAAACATGCCATTGGTTGGGTGGAAGTGTGTAACTAAACATGCCATTGTAGTGAACATAAGGTTCATGTGATTGTAGTCATGGAAAGGTGGGAGGAGTTTCAGTTGTTTCAGGAGGAGCCCATGTGAATTACAGTGTGTGTGTGTGTGTTTGTGAATGAGGTATGTATAAGGTGTATGAGTAAACTGTGTTAGCTACCTGTCGGGGAGGCAGGGCTGACTGTAAATATGTTTTATTGGATGGAGGATCTCTGTACTTCCCAGGTCAGCCCTCATTCCCTTCACATTCTGCAGAGCCTCATCCATAGTCTTCTGGCTGTACTCCACACTCTTACTGATGTCCAGATAGATATACACACACACACACAAGGTCAAAGGGTCATCACCACAACATATTATAGACCCAAGCCATGGACATTTGAATCTTTCCCCTACCTGCTGCAAATGATTAGATGTAAACGTGAACTGTCAAACAATGTCACTGTTTATCTTTGGATTTAGATTACCTGGTGCAACACACATGATACAACCCTAGAATGACATAGCTAAATGTGTTTGTAAACAACTGAACTTCTCAGACATTGACTTGAACAGATTTAAACGGGTTGGAAGGAGAAAACACTCACGGAAAGAAGGACTCATAACTGGACCCAAAGCCGATGATGTTGAAGTAGCAGCCCATGGGCAGGCTTTTCAGCAAGAGCAGCAGTATCCTGCAAGAGAGAAGTCCAACAAGTGTCTTTACTCTTTAATAAACCTTATAGGAACTAACTTAACTTAAAGAACTAGTACAGAGTAACCACTGTGTATTGGATTTAACGCCAAACTACCTTGTGGTGAATCCTGTGCAGATTGAGCTGTTCATTCACTAGAATAGGGTTGTAGAAAAGGCCCATGGAGTTGGTGGAATACTCCTTTAATTCATTGCCATTTACTCAGCTGGGCCAGGGGCGCTCTAATTAGGTCAGGTGGAAATGTCAGACAGATCTCAACTCCATAAAAGGAGGAAATTGCCATCGCCTGATCTCGCTGCTTTCTCTTCCTTAACTCCATCTGATCCAGAAGTTCTGTGCGTCCATGAATCCACGTAAGTCCACCGACTATGTTACCTTTCATCTGAATTATCTGTGGCGATCGGGAGAGTGGGCCATTCAGGTATTGTTTATAGGTTTTACCGCGGAGCGCGGCTTGGAGCGCACGCTTCAAACATATTGTGTAATGTGAATTGTCAATGATCACGGCCCTACGGATCCTCATAGGCCAATTATGCAATCGATATGGTTCATATGTATTGAAATGAATTATATGTACACATGAAGACAATTGAAAGAGTGAAATGAGAAACGTCATCGTTTGCTAACTGATTGACTTTGATGGGTATTATAGATTGTATTCACTGTTCACAGAGATTCACTGTTTGTATTCTTTCATGATTTATGATAAATAGTTACGAGCCTAAATGACTCGCGGATGATTACTATTGACTTAATGAACTGAACTGTTGACCTCCCTAACTTGTGTTAATAATGAATGATATAATTTGATCTTTGATTATGAATCTAATTGGATACATGTTATTTGTTTCCTTTGTGATGCAGCACAGACTACTCAGTAAATATACCACTTTATGGTTAAAGGAATTCCTGCCTCAGTCTCATCCATTCCTCTGTCACCTGACACGTGACCACCTGTTCACCTTCACTGTCAGTCATCCTACCTGTCCAGCTACTCACACAGATTCCACTAATCTTTCAATGGTCCTTCGAACTGGATGATGACTGAACCAAAGACAGGTGAAAAGGAAATGGAGGCGGAGAGGGAAGAATTGTCTCCACTGGAAGGAAGAAGAGAGGAGGAGAGAGCAGCTGAGGGAAAGGTCTTGGAACAAAGGAAATATCCAGGAGCTAAGCCTAAAGCAACAAAGGCTTCATCCTCAATCACCAGCAGCACCAGAAGAACCAGGCAAGCACCTGGTTATCTTAAGGATTATGTGGTCAAGTTTCCGACATCAAAGGGCAAGCCCACCAGAGCTCAAAGTGTTGATGGATCAACTATACGTTTCAGCCATCAACCATCCCCTCTGAGCCAAGGACTGGAAACTGCTTTGGAGCAGGAAAGTGGTCTACATGAAGAACCTATGGAGGAGGTAACTCCCACCGCACAGGTCGACCAGCTTCCTGAGGCAGGCTCCACTCACTCCTTAACTAATGGGAAATCATCGAAGCACTGTAGACGGAGTGGGAGTTCGACCAGTGGATACCCCTTTGGGAGTGACCATGGCAGCCGCCATTCACTAGCCCTCAGCGATTCACAGACCGCTGTCCTACGAGAGGATGAAACTATTAGCTTTGGAAGAAATTGAGCGTCAGATTGAGGAAGAACGACAGGCTGATGAACGATGTCACCAATTGGATGTGCAGGCCCGTAGAGCTCTACAGGAACGGGAATTCATTGCCAAGGACCTGGCACAGCAGCGAAGGCACCGTCAAGCCAGAAGGGAATTGGAGGAGGCACGGATGGTCTCATCCTTCCTGGAGAGGAACGAACAGGGAGTTGACCTGACCACCCCGCCACATGGACCTGAACTGTCTGCCTTTCAATCTGCCCCTCTGGTACAGCATGGCACACAGTCCCCGGAGGCTCCGGGGTCAACAGCCAACACGGAGCACGGGAGACAGGCCGCTCCGCCAACGCCCTCTATGCCAGTGACACAAGTTAGCATTCCTCCATCTGGACAAAGCATCACTCCTTCGCCTTTCCGCCAATTACCAACCAAGGCAAATCGTTCCCTTCGTCCAGGGCCAGGCCAGTCCTCAAACAACAGGTCGGAGGGCTCTCGCCCAATTCCGGCTGCCACAAATGGAGGGTCTGGGACCGTAGGGGACCGGCCCAATGAAGCCACAGTGGGCTCATCAGAAGTCCCGGGTTTATCCTTCACGCAACCAGAAGAGAGAGCCAACATTATGCAACTTCTAGTAGCCTCAGCCTATGGAATTCCCAGACCCAAACTGCCATACTTTGAAAACGGAAAGGAGAGTGAATTTGTCCTTTTGGAAATGGCATTGGAGAGTCTACTGGGTATTCACAGTCATCTGTCAGAACGCTACAAATACCAAGTACTAATGGATCATTTGCGGTTTCCCAGTGCATACAGGCTGGCCCAATCCTTTATGCACTCCGCAACACCGTACACTGCAGCTCTCCAGGCCCTGAAGGCGAGATATGGTGAGCCACGTCAGCTAGTCCAGAATGAACTAAACAACATCCTGAACACGTCTCCAATTAAAATGGGAGACCATGCTGCCTTCCAAGAATTCTCCCTGGCTGTCCAATCCCTGACCTCGATGCTCCAATCCGTTGAAGGAGAAGACGGGAACGAGCTGAAATGTGGCTCCCACGTGGACAGGCTTCTTAGCAAACTTCCAGTGTACCTCAGAGACAGTTTCATTGAACATTGTTTGAATAAGGGCATCCTGAAAGAGGGCTCGAGAAGCACCTATGCTCTTAGAGACCTGGCCGCATGGTTGGAGGTGAAGGCAAAGGCGAAGAGCATCGCTCACCAGGCCACAATCTCAGCCATAGCCACCGGGGGAAGGAAGGAATTTGAACACCAGGAGGGACAGAAAAGGCCAAATCCCACTACCATGTACTTAAATAGTGAGGCCCGGGAGGAACCCGGGAAGAAGACCCCTCTCAAGAGCAAGAACATCAAATTCCAGCCTTACTGCCCATATTGCAATAGTAAGGGCCACTTCCTTGGCTCATGCCCCAGGGTAAAAAAGCTCACTCAAACTCAATTGAAGGCCTGGATCACTTCAGGCGAGCGATGCTACAATTGTGCCCGTAGCCATAAGGCGGAGACCTGCACATTGAGGAAACCCTGCAACCGCTGTAAAGAAATCCATCTCACCGTGTTGCATGATCTAATTCCCCAAGCACAGAAGGAGCAGAGTATGCTCATGGTAGGAGCTGCAAAGGAGCTGTACCTCGACCAGCAGAACCGGTCTCCAAGGGTCATGTTGAAGGTGGTCAAGGTCACTCTGAAGGGAGAAGCATTGATACATTCGCTGTTCTAGATGATGGGTCAGAAAGAACAATCATTCTCACGGCGGCCACCCGTCAGCTTAACCTGGAGGGGACCCCCGAGACCCTTAATCTCAGAACGTTGCGACATGATGTCATCCAAATGAAAGGCTCTGCTGTAACATTTAGCATTTCACCTTCAGGAAACAGGGACGTGGCCTATAACATCACCAATGCCTTCACGGCAGATGGCTTGAATCTCGCAGAGCACTCCTGCCCGGTAAGTGTTCTACAGAAACAATATCCTCATCTACGAGGATTGCCTCTTCCTAACCTGGCCAGAGTAGCGCCACTTATCCTGATTGGGTCAGACCACCCATATCTCATCACCCCGACTGAGCCTATACGAGCTGGACCAGAAGGAGGGCCCATTGCTGTCAATACATCCTTGGGTTGGGCCGTGCAAGGTCCATCCCATCTATTTCTCTCCACCCAAGCTGTACAGTCACAGCAAGTCCTCTTCACCAGAAGCAATCCATATGCAGCCACTAACCTCCTTCGGAATGTTGAGATGCTCTGGAAGATGGACACATTCTCCAACAGGAAGCTACAGGAGGTCACTCGCTCGAAACATGACTCCTATGCATTAGACCTCCTGGAGAAGAGCACCACCACCACTGAAATGGATGGCGTTTGCAGGTATGCAACCCCACTGCTACGGGTGTCCAACCATCCTCCTCTGGCAACCACGACACGGGCTGTACTCCCACTACTGCATGGAACGGAGCGACGCCTGGTGAAGAATCCTGAGCTTGCAGAAGTTCATAACCGAGAGATTCATAACCTTGTGAAGGCAGGCTTGTCCCAAACAGAGAACGAGTGGCCGACAGCCCCCAGGCGTACGGCCCCTCCGCAACCAAATGAAGCTCATGAGTTAAGGAGGTCCGCCCAATGCTAGAGCATTTCTACGGAACCAACAACGGCTCTCCCTGACCTAGCACAATCCCAAACACTGCCGGATCTGATCACCGCCACAAACCAGACCTCAGATGGGGTGGCTTCTATACCTACCTCCCTCGCGGCAGAGACACTACTCCTCCAGCAAGCACAAGCAGTTAGCTTCCCTGAGGAGTTAAAAGCTCTGAAAGCCGGTAGGGAAGTGGCTAAGGACAGCCGTCTTCTCTCTCTTGCCCCAGAATATGATCTTTCAAGGGTTGTGTGGGTGTGAATACCCTGGCACTGCCAATATGGTCCTGTGACCCAGATCCATTGTGAATGGGGTATTCTATGCTGCCAGAGTGATCCACTACGAACAGGAACTCCCTGTGTGAGGTCATCGATGACATCACATCCTTGGGGAACTCTGGGTACAAGCTCAACATAACCACTGGGTCACCCATCAGAGAGCCTGGGAGAAGAGAGAGCGAGCGACAGAGACAGAGAGAGCGAGAGAGAACAGAAGTGTCCAACACCTTTTCTGAAGGCAGAGCAGTCAGAGAGGGGATTTAATCAGTGGCTAACTGCAAGCATTGCAAAGCAATCACTAGCCTGCTATTCAGTGGAGTGGGTGTGTGGTCCTAATTCTGTGTTGAATGGTCTCTATTCCAAGCTTAAAAGGATAGTCATTCAACATTGGCCATGCTGTCAATCCAGCATGATTTCTGACGCGCTCACAACAACTGTTAACACAGAACCGGGAAATCTGACTTCAGTGAGTTCAATACAACTGGGAACTCGGGGAAAAAAACGAGCTCCGACCGGCAAAACATATTTTGAAAGGTCATCCAACTTGGAATTGTAAGTCGGGAACTCGGGCCTCTTTCTAGAGCTACGACCTGAAGATCACTGACGTCATCATGACTCAACCTTGTTTTTTCCCAGTTGTCTGGAAAGCACCATAAATCCAGAGAATGCCATACTCAAATCAAATCCAATTTTATTTGTCACATTTGTATTTTATTTAACCTTTATTGAACATGTGCCAAATACAACCTTACAGTGAAATGCTTACTTACAAGCCCTTAACAAACAATGCTTTGAGAACTTTTAAGAAAAAATGTGTTAAGTAAAAAATAAAATAAAAGTAGCAAGTAATTAAACAGCAGCAGTAAAATAACAATAGCGAGGCTATATACAGGGGGTACCGGTACATTGTCAATGTGCGGGGGCACCGGTTAGTCGAGGTAATTGAGGTAATATGTACATCTAGGTAGAGTTAAAGTGACTATGCATATATTATAAACAGAGAGCAGCAGCAGCGTAAAAGAGGGGTCTGGGTAGCCATTTGATTAGCTGTTCAGGAGTCTTATGGTTTGGGGGTAGAAGCTGTTAAGAAGCCTTTTGGACCTTGACTTGGTGCGTGAACAGGGAGTACAGGAGGGGACTAAGCACGCACCCCTGAATGGCCCCCGTGTTAAGGATCAGCGTGGCGGATGTGTTGTTACCTTCCCTTACCACCTGGGGGCGTCCCGTCAGGAAGTCCAGGATCCAGTTGCAGAGGGAGGTGTTTAGTCCCAGGGTCCTTAGCATAGTGATGAGCTTTGAGGGCACTATGGTGTTTAACGCTGAGCTGTAGTCAACGAATAGCATTCTCACATAGGTGTTCCTTTTGTCCAGGTGGGAAAGGGCAGTGTTGAGTGCAATAGAGATTGCATCATCTGTGGATCTGTTGGGGAGGTATGCAAATTGGAGTGGGTCTAGGGTTTCTGGGATAATGGTGTTGATGTAAGCTATGACCAACCTTTCAAAGCACTTCATGGCTACAGACGTGAGTGCTACGGGTTGGAATGTCATTTAGGCAGGTTACCTTAGTGTTCTTGGGCACAGGGACTATAGTGGTCTGCTTGAAACATGTTGGTATTACAGACTCGGTCAAGGACAGGTTGAAAACGTCAGTGAAGACACTTGCCAGTTGGTCAGTGCATGCTCAGAGTACACGTCCTGGTAATCCGTATGGCCCAGCGGCCTTGTGAATGTTGACCTGTTTAAAGGTCTTACTCACATCAGCTACGGAAAGCGTGATCACACAGTCATCCGGAACAGCTCAGGCTCTCATGCATGCATGCATGCATGTGTTACTAGCTTCGAAGCAAGCACAGAAGTAATTAAGCTCGTCTGGTAGGCTCGTGTCACTGGGCAGCTTGTGGCTTCCCTTTTGTAGTCTATAATAGTTTGCAAGCCCTGCCACATCCGACGAGCGTTGGAGCTGGAGCTGGAGATTTAGTCTTAGTCCTGTGTTAACGCTTTGCCTGTTTGATGGTTCGTCGGAGGGAATAGCGGGATTTCTTATAATATTTCCGGGTTAGAGTCCCACTCCTTGAAAGCGGCAGCTCTACCCTTAACTCAGTGTGGATGTTGCCTGTAATCCATGAGTTCTTGTTGGGGCATGTACAGTATGTACAGTCTCTGTGGGGACGATGTCCTCGATGCACTTATTGATAAAGCCAGTGACTGATGCGGTGTACTACTCAATGCCATTGGAAGAATCACGGAACATATTCCAGTCTGTGTTAGCAAAACTGTCCTGTAGCTTAGCATCTGCTTCATCTGATCAGTTTCTTATTGACCGAGTCACAGGTGCTTCCTACTTTAGTGTTTGCTTGTAGGCAGGAATCTGGAGGATAGAATTATGTTCAGATTTGCCAAATGGGGGGCGAGGGAGAGCTTTGTACTAGTCTCTGTGTGTGGAGTAAAGCTGGTCTAGAGTTTTTTTCCCTCTGGTTGCCCATTTAACATGCTGGTAGAAATGAAGTAAAACGGATTTGAGTTTTCCTGCATTAAAGTCCCTGGCCACTAGGAGCGCTTCCTCTGGATGAGTGTTTCCCTGTTTGCTTATGGCCGTATACAGCTCATTGAGTGCGGTCTTAGTGGCAGCATCAGTTTGTGGTGGTATATAGACAGCTACAAAAAATACAAATGAAAGCTCTAAGCTGTTGTCTACAGCTTATCATGAGATACTCTACCTCAGGCAAGCAAAACTTAAAGATTTCCTTAGATTTTGTGCACCAGCTGTTGTTTACAAATATACATAGACCGCCACCCCTTGTCTTACCAGAGGCCTCTGTTCTATCCTGCCAAAAAAGCTTAAAACCGCCAGCTGTATGTTATTCATGTTATCTTTAAAGCCACGACTTGTCCCGTTGGTAGGATATTCGTGATTGTAGTTTGTCTATTTTAGTATCGATTGATTGTAAGTTGGCTAATAGGACTGATGGTAAAGGTAGATTACCATCTCAGCGTTGGATCCTTGCAAGGCACCCGGACCTTCGTCTTCAATATCTCCGTCTCTTTCTCCTGCGAATGACGCTGATGAGGGCCTTGTTAGGCGTCTAAAGTAAATACTTCCCGCCCGAAAGAAGGAAAAGTATTCTTCCAGTATGGGGTGAGTCATCACTGTCCTGATATCTAGAAGCTCTTTTCAGTGGCAGAAACATTATGTACTAAATAAGTTGCAAATAACGCGAAAAAACATACACAGTAGAACAATTGGTCGTAAAACGGCAGCCAAAATGTCTTCTATGTTGCTGCATAAATTATGTAATCTGCCAGGGAGACCATGTATACTGTAGCTAAGAAAGTAATACTAAGTGCATGTTGTGTAGTAAGCTATTAGTAGCCCATGTGCCTGACCCTAATAATTTCGCCTACTGTTCTGACTTGGTGGTGCACATGTAGCCTATAACCTGTTTTAAGAGAAATGTAATCATTGAATATTGTAAGAGCTTTCATTGTCTGCTTAAATGTCCCATTTATTTATCCTACGGTTCTGACTTGGTATACAGAACACTGTAAGAACGGCCCATGTTCTGAATTCTGTAGCTGTTCATTTCAAAAGTGCTGAACAAATATTTATATTGACTATGTCTGTCCTAACTTGCTCATTAATGTCTTAATCGAAATTACGGATTGTCCTCTTATGCCATAGTTTGTACATCTCAATTGTCAGTAGAAACAACATTTGTTTAAGCAAGTCAGCCATAACAGCTATGTTTTTTTAAAGGCAGTAAATAAGCCTGAATGAACTGTTTCGCTGCCAGAAAAAGCTCCGCTGATAGCCAGGTCTAGCAGTGGTAAGGTGTTGGGACTCTGCTGTTGGGACAGCTTTATGTAGGCCCTAACAGCTTGTGGGCAGGGTTTTTCACCGTTATAGTGCAATTAATGTATTGTTTAGTGATGTGTTGTGTCGTGACTTTGCCGGCATGCATCCCCTCCCCAAAAAAATGGCCCTTGGATGGTCTGTCAGCTGACGCCTGGCTGCTTGAACAGGATCATATGATTAACTGCCTGGGCTGAGTTACTAGTGAGACACACGGCAAGGGAATGGCTGGAATCAGTAGTGTAAAGTACTTAAGTAAAAATACTTTAAAGTACTACTTAAGTAGTTTTTTTGTGGTATCTATACTTTACTTTTTATACTATATATTTTCTTTTGTTGATTT
This sequence comes from Oncorhynchus mykiss, assembly GCF_013265735.2. Classification (NCBI taxonomy): domain Eukaryota; kingdom Metazoa; phylum Chordata; class Actinopteri; order Salmoniformes; family Salmonidae; genus Oncorhynchus; species Oncorhynchus mykiss. Next base: position 33,078,486 of record NC_048591.1, read on the forward strand.
TACCCCCTTTTCTCTCCAATTTTGTGGTATCCAATTGTTACTAGTTACTATCTTGTCTCATCGCTACAACTCCCGCATGGGCTCAGGAGAGATGAAGGCCATGTGTCCTCCGAAACACAACCAAGCTGCACTGCTTCTTAACATAGCAAGCATCCAACCCGGACGCCAGCTGCACCAATGTGTCGGAGGAAACACTGTGCACCTGGAGACCTGGTTAGCAAGCACTGCGCCCGGCCCGCCACAGGAGTCGCTAGTGCGCGAGGATATCCCTACCGGACAAACCCTCCCTAACCCGGATGACGCTAGGCCAATTGTGCGTCGCCCCATGGACCTCCCGGTCGGCTGCGACAGAGCCTGGTGGCGCAGCTAGCACTGCGATGCAGTGCCCTAGACCACTGCGCCACCCGGGAGGCCCTTACTATTTATTTTTTTGACATCTTTTACTTTGACTTCACTACATTCCTGAAGAAAATAATGTACTTTTTATTCCATACATTTTCCCCTGACACCCAAAAGTACTTGTTACATGATGAATGCTTAGCAGGACAGGAACATGGTCCAATTCACACACTTATCAAGGGAACATGTGGTCATCCCTACTGCCTCTGATCTGGCAGACTCACTAAATATAAATGCATCGTTTGTAAATTATGTCTGAGTGTTGGAGTGTAGCCCTGACTATGCATAAATGTAAAAAACAACAAAATGGTGCCATCTGTTTTGCTTAATATAAGGAATTTAAAATTATTTATACTTTTACTTTTAATTTTGATACTTAAGTATATTTTAGCAATTACATTTACTTTTGATACTTAAATATATTTAGAACCAAATACTTTTAGACTTTTACTCAAGTAATATTTTACTGGGTGACTTCTACTTGAGTAAGTTTATATTAAGGTATCAATACTTTTACAGAAGTATGACAATTGGGTACTTGTTCCACCACTGTACTGGATATGTTACAGCTAACCTCTCTGTGCCCCATCTCTTCTTAGAACACACAGGCCAACGAGCTGAAGTGCAATGCTGAGTCTCTCGTTGGTTAGCAACTGACCCACTTTCTTTATAAAGTCATAAGAAAGGCTCTACTAGGAGGGAGAGGGTGTGGAGAGGGTGTTTTTCATCATAGAGGCCGGCCCAATGCTTTTCTTCCTGGGAGAAAAGAGAGGGAGTTAGGGATTGAGAGAAGGGGGAGGGGGGCCTTCAGTTGAACACTATGGCTGGTAATATATGCAGCCTTATTGTGGAGAGTCAATGCACCGTGCATTAATGGGGGGGGGGGGATACCTTCAGCCTTCCGTTTACCCCCTCAGAAAGACTCAGTGTCAACCAGAATCTCATGCAAGCTGCAACAGCGGCGCCCATCCTATTACTTATTTATGTATTTTCATACCAGAGAGGACATCTTGAGACAAGGCCCAAGGACAACGGACTGGAAGACTCAATAACGGTGTGATATTCTAAATAACTTTTCTCTGGTTACAGACTGTGGTTGAAGGATCAGCAGAACTCACATGTGGATTTCCTCTACAGACAGTTGACACAGCATGTCTGACACGTACGCCAATAGTGTCTGAACTCTGGAGATATATCAAACTCACTTATCAAGCAGGAAGTAGAAGGAACAGGATCAAGACAGGTCATGAATTAAGGTGAAAAAATGACTATGCGGCGTACATACGTACAAAAATACATTAGATTATCAAGTTGAAGATGAGGGCTTTCCTCATCTGATACACACCAAGAAATTATAGTAACTAAAGTAATTATAAGTAACAACTGCTTATGAAATGCAATGCTATTCAACGGTATTTATTTAAATAATTTTAGGTTCATATTTCTATGGCTGAAATCCATAGTTACAAGTTAGCACATGTGACTAAAATTGTTTATCTAATACAATATTATATAATACATGTATGTACAACTTTGTTTACTTTATTACTATGGCAATGATCATACACATTATTAGTTAACTTTGGGTGCGTTTGTAAATTCATTTTGGCTACTCCGGTTTCAGAGAACTCTCCTTTGAGTGTGCCAGAGCGCAGAATAACTGATGAATTTACTAACGTGTAACCCCCCATTGAATATGACAGGTGTCAGTAAAGGTTGGAAAAAAAACTGAATTAAATTGTTGCTAGCAGCACAGTTAGAGTCACTAATGCTCTAGATTGATGAAAACAAGGCTCGTGATAGGACAAGTAGTAAAAGTGGTTGAGGTTAGAGACATGAAACTGATAGTCACTGTGGTGAGTATGCACAACAGAGAATGTGCTAGAAGGCTTCAGAGATTCCAGAACACTGTTCAGTTGGAGGTTTGACATTTGGTGAGGGGTATTTAGGAGACTTCACTTATCAATGCCCCATAAACATGGTGGATAAATGCAAAACGGTTCATGGCCTATTTTGTTCTACTTGGAAAATCTCGGTCACCACAAACAATTGTTTATGTGGCCACAAGGTTCAAGACACACATCCTCCTCAAAAAAAAGGAGGACAAAGGCACTCTTCATATAATGAATTAAAATGCCTTAATTTGTATGGCATGTTCAATGGAAACAAAGTTTCAAAACTCAGACGCATTTCGGCTGCATGGCCTTCGTCAGGGAGTACAAAGATATGATAATACAATGTCCTCTTTTGAACAGCTTTTTCCAATCAACCCTGATTTGAAGAGGGAGTGGTTACAGAATTCATTGGACAACACCTAGTAAGCAATACTATACACATAAAAAGTGAAATACTGTAGATATGTTATCAAAAATGCTATAAAAAATGCACATCCTCCTGTTCTCACAACTAACACAACATGTTATTACTATGGCGATGATCATACATATTATTAGCTAACTTTGGGCGTGTTCGTAAATTCATTTTGGCTATGTATTCCGATTTCAGAGCACTCTCCTTTGAGTGTGCCAGAATGCAGAATAACTGATGAATTTACAAACGCACAACACCCATTGAATATGACAGGTGTCAGTAAAGGTTGGCAAAAAAATGTATTCAATTGTTGCTAGCAGCACAGTTACAGTCACTAATGCACTAGATAGCATGAAAACAGCCTAACTAGCTCTGCTATGGGGAGTAAAATGGTCAGAGTGAGGTGTTCTCTCATTTGCGTCTGGAAGTAGCTAGCAAGCTAGCCAACATTAGCCAGTTAGCTTGGGAGCTTGACTGCCATTGTGAGGTCAGAACACTCTGATCAACCCTACTCCTCAGCCAGAGCATCCAGTGTGCACTCTGAACACTCAGAGAGCGAAACACTCTGACAACGCTCTGAATTTACAAATGGCCCAGAGCGCACTCTGACTCACTGGAGGCAATTTAGAAACGCACCCTTTAATTAGGGTTCAACATCAGAATTGTCAAGAAAACATCACAGTGATGGGTACCACTCACAATCCAGTTAATCTAGTCATCAAGACATACTATGTCAGGTAAGCATCCTTATTTCAGTACAGTGTATTGTGACTCTCACCATGTCATTTCTGGTGAGCATGTACTTCAAAGTTAAATTAGGCTTCATTGTGCTAAACATTTTAACAATTTCCTACAGCAAGATAAGCAGAGAGACAGATAGAATAAAATATGTTTTTGGGTATTGATGAAAACAAGGCTCGTGATAAGACAAGTAGCAAAAGTGGTTGAGGTTAGAGACATGAAACTGATAGTCACTGTGGTGAGTATGCACAACAGAGAATGTGCTAGAAGGCTTCAGAGATTCCAGAACACTGTTCAGTTGGAGGTTTGACATTTGGTGAGGGGTATTTAGGAGACTTCACTTATCAATGCCCCATAAACATGGTGGATAAATTCAAAAGGGGTTCATGGCCTATTTTGTTCTATTTGGAAAATCTCGGTCACCACAAACAATTGTTTATGTGGCCACAAGGTTCAAGACACTCATCCTCCTGTTCTCACAACTAACACAACACACACGGGCACATAACACATGTAACACACTGGTTTGCGTTTTGTGTAAAGATACAATTATCAAAAACCTTGCAAGTCTACCGGTACCAACATACCTAAGACCAAAGTCTAATGGAAATAATATGTTTCAGGTGTAATGTCTTCTTCTCCCCACCCTATTCCCCAGGAACTGATGATGTCACAGAGCAGGGGTCATGGTGGGTCAGGGGTTCAGATGAGGGAGCTGTATGTTCTGCTGTGTGTGGTACTGACTCTACCAGGCTGTAGAGGCTTCCTCCCCAACTTCTGGTCCCGTGTGGTAACCCTGTCCTTGGACTCCTACACACACCAATTCATCACTGAGCAGGGTGTCCTCAACGTCACTCTGGAGACACTGAGCATGGCCAACACACACCAGCACACACAGGAGCAGGTGAGGCTGTGGTGTGTCACATTGCAGTACTGTGTTCCATCTTAAGAGCGTTTAACCCAGCTCCAGGTAATGCATGGAAGGCTGTCTATAGACACAAACATATCTATAGACACCATGATGATGATGATGACTGCTGCTGTCACTCCCACTCTTTCTAGGCCATCATTGAAAATAAGAACTTGTTCTTTGACTTGCCTAGTTAAAGGTAATAAAATACAGATTCAATGAAATAGATTTCTCAAAACAGAATTAAAAATATACAGTAGCTGTGAGCAGCAATGAACAGGGTTCACAGGATGACAGAAAGGACACAGTTGAATAACAAAGCAAGTACTATCATATAATAACTATATTCCTTCATGTACAAAATCTGGAGAGAATCTGATGTATGGTTCATTAGGAATACATATGCAAAGAATGAGTTGAAGAGTTGAATTCCAAAACCCTAAATATGTCAAGTCCTGTCGGTAGGTGGCTGGGAAGTCAGGCGCAGTGTATGTAGGTGGCTGGGAAGTCAGGCGCAGTGTATATAGGTGGCTGGGAAGTCAGGCGCAGTGTCTGTAGGTGGCTGGGAAGTCAGGCGCAGTGTATGTAGGTGGCTGGGAAGTCAGGCGCAGTGTATGTAGGTGGCTGGGAAGTCAGGCGCAGTGTATGTAGGTGGCTGGGAAGTCAGGCGCAGTGTATGTAGGTGGCTGGGAAGTCAGGCGCAGTGTATGTAGGTGGCTGGGAAGTCAGGCGCAGTGTATGTAGGTGGCTGGGAAGTCAGGCGCAGTGTATGTAGGTGGCTGGGAAGTCAGGCGCAGTGTCTGTAGGTGGCTGGGAAGTCAGGCGCAGTGTATGTAGGTGGCTGGGAAGTCAGGCGCAGTGTCTGTAGGTGGCTGGGAAGTCAGGCGCAGTGTATGTAGGTGGCTGGGAAGTCAGGCGCAGTGTATGTAGGTGGCTGGGAAGTCAGGCGCAGTGTATGTAGGTGGCTGGGAAGTCAGGCGCAGTGTATGTAGGTGGCTGGGAAGTCAGGCGCAGTGTATGTAGGGGGCTGGGAAGTCAGGCGCAGTGTATGTAGGTGGCTGGGAAGTCAGGCGCAGTGTATGTAGGTGGCTGGGAAGTCAGGCGCAGTGTATGTAGGGGGCTGGGAAGTCAGGCAGTGTATGTAGGGGGCTGGGAAGTCAGGCGCAGTGTATGTAGGTGGCTGGGAAGTCAGGCGCAGTGTATGTAGGTGGCTGGGAAGTCAGGCGCAGTGTCTGTAGGTGGCTGGGAAGTCAGGCGCAGTGTATGTAGGTGGCTGGGAAGTCAGGCACAGTGTCTGTAGGTGGCTGGGAAGTCAGGCGCAGTGTATGTAGGTGGCTGGGAAGTCAGGCGCAGTGTATGTAGGTGGCTGGGAAGTCAGGCGCAGTGTATGTAGGTGGCTGGGAAGTCAGGCGCAGTGTATGTAGGTGAATTCGGTACAAATGGGAGTATTTTAATAACTTAAAACACAAACTCCAAAACCAAAGTCCATAAAAAAATAAATGTGGGTACAAGAACCCGTCGCACACCAAGCCATAAACCATGAACATAACAACAAACAATCTCTGACAAGGACATGAGGGAAAACAGAGGGTTAAATACACAACACTTAATGAATGGGATTGGAACCAGGTGTGTAAAACAAGACAATACCAATGGAAAATGAAACATAGATCAATGATGGCTAGAAGACCGGTGACGTCGACCGCCGAGCACAAGCCCGAACAAGGAGAGGCATCGACTTCGGAAGAAGTCGTGACAATATATACATTTTCAGAAATGTTGGTAAATTAGCTTTTATTGTTTAAAGAAATTATGAAAGAGATTGGTGTGTTTTTCACTATCTAATCATGGCATAGGGTTGTTCAATAGTACCACATTATGAGTCATAATACCCATAAAACCTAGCATTCAAACAGGAAAATTATTCCAATCGTTTTTTCCCACAATTTTCCCCATAGCGGATTTTAGAAACACTTAAAACAAGGTCTGTGTTTCGTGTAGGCTTACCCTGGCGTGATGTTTTGTTAACCATGTAAATCTCTCTCAGACAACATGGCTTTTATCAATACTCAGATTCGAAAATACTAATTAGCATCAAAGTAGATATCATGGAAGACTACAAATCCTTGCAAGCTCCTTTACGCCATCTGGTTTATTTTCAGAGAAACAAATAACAATGTTTTTTTTTTTTAGCAAAATGCTATATATCCACCTCACTCTCAGAGAAATAAGTAGTCCTACTAGGTTTTACACAGTAAAATGTAACAAATAAACGTGCCTATTTTCCTCGAAAGTACTTAATGTCACGATTCCAAAACAATACAATATTACAGATAGCAAATTAATTATCTCACATCTCTGAAAAGATTTGCAATGTTGTGCTACTTGTTGATGAAAGTAATGCTAATGTTGGGTTTTTGAGCTCGTGCCCAATTGACTCCCATTCACTCCTTGAAGGAGAGCGCTCCTCGTCCCAGAATCGCCCAGATTGCACCGCGCGGCCCATTGATGTAGCATGGGCAGCGTACACAATGGCCGTTAATACAATTCAAAGGGAGTTTCCAATCTCCTTTAAAGTATCTCTGGCTCTGCTCAAATAATGAAGAGACATGAGAGAGCTGTTAGCTACTTTTGGTCACTCAAAACTCTGTCAAGGTACATAATAATGTTTTTGAAATAATCACTCCTATCTTAAATTTGACGAGGTGTAAGCACTTCTGAAACCCTGTTATGATGACCTTATTCAAGACAACTGGGAATTCAGAAAAAAACGAGGTCATATCATGAGGTCTGTGATTTTAAGTTCGGAAGGTCGGAGCTCTAGAAAGAGGCCCGACTTCTCCGACTTTGAATTCCGAGTTCAAAACTATTTTTCCCAGTCGGAGCTAGTTCCCAGTTTGAACACACTGAAGTCAGAAGTTAGAGATTTCCGAGTTCTGAGTTCATAGTTGTTTTGAACGCTGCATTAGTCAGATATCACAGGAGGTTGGAAGGCCTTGTGATAATGGCTGGAGTGGAATTAGTGGAATCCATAATGGCGCTGTGAATTCATAATGACGATGACAATGATGATGATGATGATGAATAAACTCAGTTGCTGGATGATGATGATGATGATGTTGACGGTCTCACAGGCAGGTCTGGGTCGGGGGTTCTGGCATGCAGTGAGGGAGGTGGTGCATTCCAATGCAGCCATGGACTTCCTGAGCTCCACACGGTCCGACCCAGTCTACCACTTTGACTCGGAGCGCGTGGAGGAATCTATGGTGATGCTACGGCAGTTCTGGGCCCAAACCCTGCTCTCTGCACGAGCCAAAGAGTACCAGGGGGCGAGACACAGTCTGGGACAGCTGCTACACTCATTGCAGGTACAATAGGCAAAACACACGATACTCTGTAAGATAGCACATCATGTCAAATGTATATATCACTCATCCAATAATAATTGGCGTTGTGGCAATTTGAATATGCAATTAGTCTTTTACATGAGAATGACAGGAGAGGTCCCCAGTGTCTGACCTGCAGGACGCTGACTGCCTGTCTCTGTGAACAGGATTTCTACAGCCATAGTAACTGGGTGGAGATGGGTCAGCACTCAATATACCTCCACCTGCTGCAGCCTGGGCAGCCAGCCTTCCCTGTAGCCACAGGTACAGTTAAAACACATTGTGGGTTAAATTAACGAGATCTGTGTTCATAGTTCTCTTTGTCTATCTGTCCTCCCCAGAGGACACTCCTACCTGTATGGAGTGTCACAGCGCTACCTGCAGAGATAACCTCCTGCCCAGACTGACCCAAAGTCAGCAGTACCCTCTACTGCTCACCACTGGGTACTTCAGCACCTACCCACCAAAACCACAAGGTACGGAGGCCTAGCTATTTTCATTGCTGTGTAGATTGAAGAACTAACATCTGAGCCAGATACAGTATATTGATTCAGTTAATTGTAATCTTTAAAAAAAAAACGTGAAATACTTCAAACGTCTGCAAGCTTCAACATGAGTGTGGTTTCCATTTGAACAAAATCTCTGTCACAATTTTTAATAACTTTATCTTTGATGAAGAATCATTATAAATACTGTGTTTTTCAGGGAAGTGTAGCCACGGGGGTGTACTGGACAGCAGTCGTCACCAGGGGGCCAAGGGGGGCATCAATAAGGACAGCACCTCCCCCCTCTTCTCCCCCCATCACTACCTCCATGTGGAGGCTGCCCGCCTCGCTACCACGGCAACCCTTACTGTGCTCAGAGACCTCCGAGACAGTGTGGGCAACATCAGCTTCCTCAGGTGGGGTCTATGTAGCCTTCATTATGATGTTAATTACATTCTAACTTGATCTATAGACAATCAATTTGTGCTGATATTCTAAACATGGTAAAAATGGTACACAGAACTTATCATATAATGTGTTGTAACTACTCGTGCTACTGTGTTTCCTGTTCTTGGCTGTACTATTCTGAGGGCAGACTGTTTCCTTCTGTTGGCTGTACTATTCTGAGGGCAGACTGTTTCCTTCTGTTGGCTGTACTATCCTGAGGGCAGACTGTTTCCTTCTGTTGGCTGTACTATTCTGAGGGCAGACTGTTTCCTTCTGTTGGCTGTACTATTCTGAGGGCAGACTGTTTCCTTCTGTTGGCTGTACTATTCTGAGGGCAGACTGTTTCCTTCTGTTGGCTGTACTATTCTGAGGGCAGACTGTTTCCTTCTGTTGGCTGTACTATTCTGAGGGCAGACTGTTTCCTTCTGTTGGCTGTACTATTCTGAGGGCAGACTCTTCAGTGTGAAGCAGCCACCAGCGCTGGTGTTTGTCATGGACACCACAGGCAGCATGTTTGAGGAGATCACCGCAGCCCGCCTCCGTGCCCACTCTATCATCCAGGCCCGCGCCAACACTCCCGAACAGCCTGGCACCTTCCTGCTGGTGCCCTTCCACGACCCAGGTGAGGGAGAGGGCATGACCAGGCCAGGGTGTTAGTTGACAGGGTTAGGGTCAGGGCCAAACCATGGAACCCTAAATGTTACCTGTGCCAAAAGTGTGTTACAGGCTAAACTCCTTTCTTCAGTTTTGGGGCACCATTTTACGTGTAATTGTCTACAAGAATATCAAAGCTATGTGACAGGCATTATGTTAATGTTATAGCTGCAATATACAAGTTATTAGTTTAGTTTATTAAGTTCTTCATTAGCTACTGCACGTGGAGAAGCTCCTCTTCCTGGGGTCCACATAAAACTATATTAAATGAAAAAATATATATGTATACAGTGCATTCGGAAAGTATTCAGACCCCTTTACTTTTTCCTCATTGTTAGGTTACAGCCTTATTCTAAAATTGATTAAATCGTTCCCCCCCCCCCCCTCATCAATCTACACACAATACCCCATAATGACAAAGCAAAAACTGTTTTTTATACATTTTTGCAAATGTTTTAAAAATGTTCATAAGTATTAGGACCCTCAGTACCTTGTTGAAGCACCTTTGGCAGCGATTACAGCCTCAAGTCTTCTTGGGTATGACGCTACAAGCTTGGCACACCTGTATTTGAGGAGTTTCTTCCATTCTTCTCTGCAGATCCTCTCAAGCTCTGTCAGGTTGGATAGGGAGCTTTGCTGCACAGCTATTTTCAGGTCTCTCCAGAGATGTTTGATCGGGTTTAAATCTGGACTCTGGCTGGGCCACTCAAGGACATTTAGAGACTTGTCCCAAAGCCACTACTGCGTTATCTTGGCTGTGTGCTTAGGGTCGTTGTCTTGTTAGAAGGTGAACCTTTGCCCCAGTCTGAGATCCTGAGTGCTCTGGAGCAGGTTTTCATCAAGGATCTCTCTGTATTTTGCTCCGTTCATCTTTCCCTTGATCCTGACTAGTCTCCCAATCCCTGCCACTGAATACAGCATGATGCTGCCACCACCATGCTTCACCGTAGGGATGGTGCCAGGTTTCCTCCAGACGTGACACTTGGCATTCAGGCCAAAGAGTTCAATCTTGGTTTCATCAGATCAGAGAATCTTGTTTCTCATGGTCTGAGAGTCGTTCCAAGCGGGCTGTCATGTGCCTCTTAGGAGTGGCTTCTGTCTGGCCACTACCATAAAGGCCTGATCGGTGGAGTGCTGCAGAGATGGTTGTCCTTCTGGAAGGTTCACCCATCTCTAGAGAAAAACTCTAGAGTTCTGTCAGAATGACAACCGGGTTCTTGGTCACCTCCCTGACCAAGGCCCTTCTCCCCCGATTGCTCAGTTTGGCCAGGCGGCAAGCTCTAAATAGAGTCTTGGTGGTTCCAAACGTCTTCCATTTAAGAAAGGAGGTCACTGAGTTCTTGGGGACCTTCAATGCCCCAGATCTGTGCCTCAACACAATCCTGTCTCTGAGCTCTACGGAGAATTCCTTCGACCTCATGGCTTGGTTTTTGCTCTGACATGCACTGTCAACTGTGGGACCTTATATAGACAGGTGTGTGCCTTTCCAAATCATGTCCAATCAATTGAATTTACCACAGGTGGACTCCAATCAAGTTGTAGAAACATCTCAAGGATGATCAATGGAAACAGGATGTACGTGAGCTCAATTTCAAGTCTCATAGCAAAGGGTCTGAATACTTATGTAAATAAGGTATATCTGTTTTTTATTTTTTATAAATTTGCACAAAAAAACTAAAACCTGTGTTCGCTTTATCATTATGGGGTATTGTGTGTAGATTGATGAGGAAAAATAATTTAATCAATTTTAGAATAAAGCTGTATTTTTTTTCTTTTTAAAGTTAAGGGGTCTGAATACTTTCCAAATGCACTGTATATATAATTATATTGCGGTGCTTCCAGTGTAACTCACGCAGTGTGTACGGTGCTGAAGTGAATACATTTCCCTGTGTTCTCTGTGCTCCAGGGGTGGGGCCGGTGTATGAGACAGAGAAACCGGAGGAGTTCATGAGCTATATGGAGAACCTGATGGCTCTGGGTGGAGGAGATGAACCTGAGATGTGTCTTTCTGCCATACAGGTAACACAGAGAGTAGCTACAGCTGATTTGACATCAAATTATTATCTTTTAATAACAGCATAGGATAACATACAGTAAACAGAACATCAATTGTACATAGCAACAGCCAAATCATCATTTTCAGAGGATTTCATATTTTAGCAGTTTTTTACCCTCTCTTTGTTGATAGTTTTATGTACATTCATGTACCTGTGTGTTACAGCTGGCCCTCACTCATAGCCCACCCCTGTCAGAGATATTTGTATTCACTGATGCCTCCCCTAAAGATGCTCACCTGTACAATGCTGTGAGGGCTCTTATACTAGAGAAACAATGCAAGGTAACACTTTTTGTTTTTGTGATCAAAATGATAAATGATAACAAAGGATCCCAGATAAACAATCCAATCCCTTCTGGCTCCACCAGATGACCTTCCTCCTGACTGAAGACCCCAGTCACAAGATGAAGGGCAGCAGGAGGAAGAGGAGGAGGAGGAGGGAGACTCTGTCCCCTGACCGTTTCGCTCTCTACTCCTCCCTGTCCTCTGTTTCCGGGGGACTGACTGTCTTCACCACTAACTCAGACATCCACCGTGTCTCTGCCATAGTTGAGGACAACACAGCTGCAGATAAGGTACTGCAACAAGGCAAAATGCTCACTGTGGTAGAGTACAATCATTATCTACAGAGGTACACCTGCTCATACTGATCCCCTATTTGCCTGAAATTAAAAGGTGATATGATACAATGCTAAATAAAATAGTTTCTTAGAATGGTACTTCTCTGCTTATTCTTTTCAGGCAGGAGACGTGTCATTGGTATTATCCCTAGGCAGATGAGTTGCCTCCCACATGTTGCCCTAGGTCTGGGATTTGGTAGACTACAATACGTCATTTGGGAAACACTGCCCTCAGGCCAAAGCCTTCTGTCTCCCTCTGTAGGTGACTCTGCTACATGCAGAGAGTGATAGTGACTCCAACTTATCCCACTCCTTCAGTGTGGACAATTCAGTGAAGTGCGTGACCCTTCATCTCACTGGAGACCTCAGACAATGTGTCCTCAGCAGCCCAACTGGTACGACTACACATTTCACACACTGACATGTAGATACACACATGGACGACAGCCTTTTCTGTATGACATCTTCCTTCTCTCATTGTCTCCCTCCACCCCTCCCAGATCGTACTCAGTCTCTGTTGAATCAGCAGGGTCCCCTGGCAGAGTGTGAGCAGTTTCAGGGTCTGTACAGGATCAGCCTACTGTCCCCTATAGAGCCAGGCCAGTGGCACCTCAACACCATTGCTGATGGTCACGTCACCTTTAATGCCATAGGTACCCCGTCTATCACTATACTACACACAGTACCTGTTCCCACAGAGTAATCATGAGCAAAATTCGAGTAGGCCGACTGATAACAGAGTAATACCTGTCTCCAAAGCTGACAGCAACGTGGACTTCCTGTATTACTTTGCTGTGGAGGCCAATGGAACGCATCCAGGCCTGGCTAAAGTGGAGGGGAGTCCAATCGCAGGTGAGGGGGGTGTGGTCTTTGGCTAGAATACAGTATATATTTATTTATCCTTCATTTGTCTAGCCTATATGCTTCATGACTAAAAAATCATGATCACATCTATTCATCCATTTGCTGTTTCATGTCCGTTCAGGTGTCCCAACCTTTCTAGTGCTGGCTGTCACAGGTCTATCGCCCAATGAGAAGGCCTCTTTCAGTCACGTGACCCTGCTGGGAGCCAATGGGGAGAGCCTCCAGAAAGTGTGGCTAAACTCGTCCTCTTCATCTGCGTCCTCTGGAGAGGAGCTGGTTGGCTGGATGGCCTCTGTTCCCAGGGTGCCGTTCTGTGTCCGTCTATCCGGCAGAGACGGGGGAGGGAACCGCCTGGAACGCGTCTCCACGGAGATGATCCAGCACACACACATTAAGATACAGGTATAACAACAACAGCAACAAACAGCCAACTGATACTGTACAGCCCAACATCTGGACATCATGGACAATAAGGCCGAGCACAATGCTGCATTGTGCATAACAGAACACACCCCAAAAATCTGTTGTCAAGCAGAACATTACAAATAACAAGACAGTCTAGCACAACACTGCCATGAACACAATAGAAGAAAGAGTAAGACATTATGCACCTTCTCCCTCCCTCCCTCCCTCAGGTCCTGTCTATCCCACGTCTGGTTCCTGGCCACAGTACGACAGTATTTTTTGATGTTCAGAACCACGGCCCCGCCCGAAACCTCACCCTGACCGCTGACGATGACCGGGGATATCTCTCTCAGAGAGGACCACACAGGTAGACAGGGCAAAACGGACCAACAATGTCAAACTGTCACAAAATGGCAAATTATTATAATAATGAATCATTTATTACACTTTTATAGCACTTTGCATTACAGACAGAATCGCAAAGCTCTTGTTAAGCAAAAAAAAAAAAAACAATTCATTAAAAAAGATATACTGTATAGCAGATAGTAATCACTGCTCCCTACTCTATGTTATTTCTCATTCTAAAATGTTTTTCTCTCAGCCTCTCTGTGGGGGAGAGAGGGTCAGTGAGGGGGGAGGTGGAGCTCCAAACTCCTAAGGGGGCTGAGGCAGGAGGGGCTGTCACTATGACTCTGACAGTGCGAGTGCTGGACTCCCTGGACTCCAACTACGCAGTGTTGCACCTGACTGTGGTTCCTCCGGTGAGACCCATACACTGAGACAACCGAGCTTCTACTATGAGTACAATACATACATACTGTAGAAACAAGGCCTTTGAATCTCATCTTTGGAGATCAGAAGCTCACTGGAATCAAGCATTCAAAATACATAGGGAAATGTCTATTTAATATACACATACTAATCACCTTGCCCACCCCTCTTTATGTCATAATTTCCTGTGTAGTATCCCTGATATCACATCCTGTCCCCTTCTCCCCCAGGATCCTGACATGTCTCCCCCATCATGTTCCATCATGCGAGTAGAACACACCTGCCCAGGCCCGATTCAGTGCACAGGAGTCAGATGGACTGTCTCTCTGGCTGTGACAGACAGGGGGTGCTCTGGCCTGGCTTCCCTCCAGCTTTCCCAGGGTCAGGGCATTCTCACCCTGCTCCACAGCCCCACAGACCCCCTAGGGGACAGCCTGGAGGAGAACCAGCCCACCCCCAAGCACAAACCCCAGAACCAGAGAGACAGTGAGAGGACAAGCCCAGCACATGGGGAGAATGGCTATGCTGAACTGGATCCCAGGCTGGTACAAGGTAACCCTCCTCTGAACGTGGCCCAGTGGACAGGTGGATTGCCCAAGCCTCTGTGGGTGAGGTACACCTCCCCCTGCTGCTCCCCCCAGGCGGAGCTCCTGGTGTGGGACGTGGCCGGAAATATGAGGCGCTGCCATCTGACCGCCAGCCAGCAGAGGGGTATACGGGAGAGGAGTGGAGTGTCAGACAGTGCTGGAGAGATGCCGCTGCAAAGTTGCTTCCTGTTGTTTTCATTGTTGAGTTTGATTTGGACTGTTCCACTGTTGGTTGGTGTGGGATCATTTCTCTATGTCAAATAACCGTAAAGATGTTCTGTAACCAAAAGGCTTCTGTTTTTATGGGCCACTAGAAGCACACTTTAGACTTCAGTTCCTCACTTGAACCTTTCACTAGAAAGCAGACAATGATGAATTAAGTTGTTTTTTTAAATAGTACTTTATTGACATTGTGTCATACAAACCCTTATCCTTGTTGTCATTTGTTTTTGTTAATATATTTTTTTATTACCTCTTTTTCTTCCCAATTGGTAGTTACAGTCTTGTCCCATCGCTGACTCCCGAACAGACTGTTTACACCACTACAAGGTGTTAGAGACAAATAAATGCTGTGTCCTTTTTACCTTTTATTTAACAAGGCACATCAGTTAAGAAAACATTCTTATTTACAATGACGGCCTACCCTGGCCAAACACTAACCCAGACGAAACTGGGCCAATTGTGCCCTGCCCTATGGTACTCCCAATCACGGCCGGTTGTGACACAGCCTGAAATCAAACCAGGGTCTGTAGTGACACATGTAACACTGAGATGCAGTGCCTTAGACCGCTGCACCAGACTTTAATTACCCGTGTATGTAGTTCACCCAGTCTGAACCATTCACGGTGGTGTTCAAATCAAATCACCTGTGTGCACCTACATTGTAAACTTTCATTCAAAGGCTAGGATGTAGCAACCTCATGATGGGTATAGGGAAACGTCTAGTATCATGTAGTAGTTTAAACCTATCCATGTTACATTGAACTGGGTGAATGGAATATGAATGACAGTCATCCAATATGCTGTAATAAAAATAAGGCCATGCTCATGAAAAAGAAGTCCACCCTCATCTTAAACGGCACCGACTGCCACTGGTCAACATGTTGTTGTTTTTTAACTTGCACTCACGCACACACGCATGGGCACACACCACACACCACACACCACACACATAAATCATTACCATGTATAGTCACGTCATATTTAGATTACATTGATTAGACTAAATAGTTTTTGGTACATTTTAGTTGTCACTGTATTCGACTAAGCATACTGTAGGTGATTGGATGATGTTGAAATGGTGCTGGAATAGTGGAGGCAGCGGCTGTTTTCTTTGCCACTTGCTGTAACAGGTTGTAAGTGATAGTTGTTTAGTAGTCCCAACATTTCGGAAACATGAACTTGCTTGACCATGTTGTTGGTCATGTGTTTGTTACATGCAATATGTTTTGTGGACTTCACTGGACAGATGTTGCTCTCCGGTTTTGTAATGAAAGAAATGTGTGGTTCAATTTATTCTGCCACTGTGTCTTCGTATTGTCTCGGCCTTAGGCCTATATATCACAGTGGCAAGGCATATCAAATCAAATCAAAATCAAATCAAATTTATTTATATAGCCCTTCGTACATCAGCTGATATCTCAAAGTGCTGTACAGAAACCCAGCCTAAAACCCCAAACAGCAAGCAATGCTGGTGTAGAAGCACGAACAGGTTATAGAGCAAACAATGCCATCATCACAACACATAGATTGTTCTGTGTCTTTTTTTCCTGGCTTGGCTTCCCTGGCGATTTTACCCAGGCACAGCTACTGTTTAACTGTCACACAAAACTTCTCCAGCCCTGGAACAGATCGATGAATCCTCCTCCATGGAGCTACTTCCTGATGCTAACCACTCCTTCAATCATATGCTGAAACGTTGATTTGTGGTTTTAAGTGTATCTTGCAGCTAATGTAACAGTAAAATAACAATTAACAGGATTTGTTTTTACAACATCAACCAAAGCAGAAAGTCTACCATTTGTAAATGACTAGGTTTTTATAGAGCACAAATTCATACAGATATTTCTTTGGTGTTCGGAAATGTATACAGATCAACTACTTCGTTAACTGAAATACAGTGCCTTGCGATAGTATTCGGCCCCCTTGAACTTTGCGACCTTTTGCCTCATTTCAGGCTTCAAACATAAAGATATAAAACTGTATTTTTTTGTGAAGAATCAACAACAAGTGGGACACAATCATGAAGTGGAACGACATTTATTGGATATTTCAAACTTTTTTAACAAACCAAAAACTGAAAAATTGGGCGTGCAAAATTATTCAGCCCCTTTACTTTCAGTGCAGCAAACTCTCTCCAGAAGTTCAGTGAGGATCTCTGAATGATCCAATGTTGACCTAAATGACTAATGATGATAAATACAATCCACCTGTGTGTAATCAAGTCTCCGTATAAATGCACCTGCACTGTGATAGTCTCAGAGGTCTGTTAAAAGCGCAGAGAGCATCATGAAGAACAAGGAACACACCAGGCAGGTCCGAGATACTGTTGTGAAGAAGTTTAAAGCCGGATTTGGATACAAAAAGATTTCCCAAGCTTTAAACATCCCAAGGAGCACTGTGCAAGCGATAATATTGAAATGGAAGGAGTATCAGACCACTGCAAATCTACCAAGACCTGGCCGTCCCTCTAAACTTTCAGCTCATACAAGGAGAAGACTGATCAGAGATGCAGCCAAGAGGCCCATGATCACTCTGGATGAACTGCAGAGATCTACAGCTGAGGTGGGAGACTCTGTCCATAGGACAACAATCAGTCGTATATTGCACAAATCTGGCCTTTATGGAAGAGTGGCAAGAAGAAAGCCATTTCTTAAAGATATCCATAAAAAGTGTTGTTTAAAGTTTGCCACAAGCCACCTGGGAGACACACCAAACATGTGGAAGAAGGTGCTCTGGTCAGATGAAACCAAAATTGAACTTTTTGGCAACAATGCAAAACGTTATGTTTGGCGTAAAAGCAACACAGCTGAACACACCATCCCCACTGTCAAACATGGTGGTGGCAGCATCATGGTTTGGGCCTGCTTTTCTTCAGCAGGGACAGGGAAGATGGTTAAAATTGATGGGAAGATGGATGGAGCCAAATACAGGACCATTCTGGAAGAAAACCTGATGGAGTCTGCAAAAGACCTGAGACTGGGACGGAGATTTGTCTTCCAACAAGACAATGATCCAAAACATAAAGCAAAATCTACAATGGAATGGTTCAAAAATAAACATATCCAGGTGTTAGAATGGCCAAGTCAAAGTCCAGACCTGGATCCAATAGAGAATCTGTGGAAAGAACTGAAAACTGCTGTTCACAAATGCTCTCCATCCAACCTCACTGAGCTCGAGCTGTTTTGCAAGGAGGAATGGGAAAAAATGTCAGTCTCTCGATGTGCAAAACTGATAGAGACATACCCCAAGCGACTTACAGCTGTAATCGCAGCAAAAGGTGGCGCTACAAAGTATTAACTTAAGGGGGCTGAATAATTTTGCACGCCCAATTTTTCAGTTTTTGATTTGTTAAAAAAGTTTGAAATATCCAATAAATGTCGTTCCACTTCATGATTTTGTCCCACTTGTTGTTTATTCTTCACAAAAAAATACAGTTTTATATCTTTATGTTTGAAGCCTGAAATGTGGCAAAAGGTCGCAAAGTTCAAGGGGGCCGAATACTTTCGCAAGGCACTGTACAAAGCCCTTATCGCTCAGAATATGAGCTAGCACTTGGAAGACCAGAAATCAACACTGTTAGATAATACTTGGCAAGTGCAGTATAAAACGGTAAATGATATGCACCTCATCTCTCTCCACTTCTGAAAATGACTTTTTAAGTAATCATTGGTCACCCTCTTCCTCTTGATTTTGAGCTGAAATAACATGTGGCTTGTTTACTTTACTCTGACCAAACATAACACCTAGTGTAGCAAGAGGTTATACGATGGACTCTTACCTACTACTCTCCTCCATACTAAGTTAGAATGATCCACAATGGCAATGAAAGGCCCAATCACACCCCTCTTGAACAGGACAGCGAGTATTAAGATGAATTTAACAGATAGCATTTTTTATTTGACCTTTTCTCGGTAACTAGTCCAACGCTCTAAACACTAGGCTACCTGCCACCCAAATGATGCCTTTCACTATGTACATGTTGGCCAGGTTCTTCTTTGGAACTGGATAGAAAGTTCACACGTGTGAACATACTACATGCTGTCAGTGGAGACTGCTGAGGGAAGGACAGCTCATAATAATGGTCAGAATGTTTTTTCTTGTGTTTGATACCATTCCATTCACTCCATTATACTCCATTCCAGCCATTATTATGAATCATTCTCCCCTCTGTGGCTTCCACCGCATGCTGTAGTATATCTCCAGCAAATTCAATTGTAAATGATATTGGGAAATGTACCTGTGCCTTACCGTCCATTCCTTACTCAACAAATGCAACTTAGTCACTTGGGCTCCTGAGTGAAGCAGCGGTCTAAGGCACTGCATCTCAGTGCTAGATGTTTCAAATCTGACGGCTTGTATAGCCATGCCTTTCGCTCTCTGTTGCACTGTCTTGGCACACATATTTTGTCTTACCATGTTAATGATTGTAATGTTCACTTGTTACTCTCACAGCCGTATCCATTACATATCGATTACAATTCAGATTTCGATTGACGTCCCACCAGAATTCAATTCCCTCAGGGTGGTTCAACCATTCTGGCATCACAGCCTCTTGTTTGCCACTGCTGTTGTACGAATAGACAATGACATCGTCTATCATTACTGAATGGACGAGTTTTGGATTCAAGATCCATTGGGTTGCGATGCAATGAAGAGGAGGGGCTGGAAGACAACATTTGAAGTTATCGTTTCTGTAGCCTGTTTCAATAGAAAACATTAAGACAACATTGTGTAGTCGTTGTGTTTGCTGGGTTTAGCCTTAAAACAAAAGTATACCAAGTATAACTGCATTTGGATACTAATAAGTTGTTGGCCTACATGTGATTTATTTCAATGTATTTTATTGACAATGCGCCATAGAAATATAAAAATATGTTATTGTTGCTTATTTGTTAGTGTTCTGTGTATTAAGCTATGAATGGTGGTCTGATCAATGCTTCATATGATACAAGTTTTCAATACCATTCTGGGAATTCTCCAGCCATCTCCCAAACCTAACACCTAAAAATAAGATCAGACTTCCTTGTTGGTATAAATTTAGACGACACTAATATTTCAACACAGCATATAGTACAGTACATCAGTGTTCCACGGTACACATCCTATCTTGAAGTGTATGTGTAACGTCTGCGTCCAACTCACACTCCCAAACACTTCGATCCCCGGAACGCAGCCCACTTTCCAGCTCTCTCTCCAGATCCCAACCACCGGAATTCTAATCACCTGTTCACACACCTGCATGTCATCATCCCACACTATTTAGTTCAGTTCATTGCACCCCATCACTGTGAGGGTTGGATTTGGGCTCAACTTTGAACATCAAGATAGTAAATACATAATAGAGCAGAAGCATAAAATATAAGGAGTGAAAGAGACTGGGTTTTATGTCAGAAGTTAATGGTTTTCTGTGGAAAGACAGATGGCTTTGGAATGTATTGGGTGGAGGAGATCTTGGAAACTAACACTGTCACTGAGGGAGAGAGGGTAATGTTTACATTATGTCAGGATATGTCACTGAGGGTGATGTATAACGTCTATACTGTGTCAGGATATGTCTCTGAGGGTGATGTATAATGTTTACATTATGTCAGGATATGTCACTGAGGGTGAGAGGGTAATGTTTAAATTGTCAGGATATCTTATTGTTAGCCATTAGTAATACCCTGGGAGGGGAGTAGACACAGCCTTGTATCAATAACCATGACAGCCTTGAGTTGGGGAGGAGTGAGCACTTTGGGGTAGAGGTCAGGTTTAGATGAAGTGAGGAAGAACAGATATCACTAAGGTTCTGTCTAGCAACAAATGCTTTGGATGTTCAGTTGTGGAGGAGACTTCGCCTAGGAGAAAGGGTTAAAAATCAGTGAATGTTTCTGTCTGAATTACAGCTGTAACGACACTTTGGGAATAATTAAACTTGGTTAAGTTTCTCTAGTGTCCGTGAGTTATTTACTCTGAGAAATTAGAACCTAACAGAGGTTTGTTTGTTTTGTGACACTTCTCTCGCAGCTCTTTTTCCTGTCCTTCAGTCCTATGTTGGTTTCTGCCTCACTCACAATGCTTTCTGCCTATTCCCTCACTGTACTGTTGCCACTTTGGACCTACTGTGTATGACCTGCCTGCCTCCTGGTCCCTTCCATTAAACACCTTCAGCTCTGTCTCCTATTGTGTTCATTACAGTATGACAGGTTTTTACAAGTCTGGTTTAAGCCTCTGTCTTGTCATAGGCTGAGGATAAAAGCACATCAACCACTCATCATATAGCAAATGAGCTCCTTCCTCTCGGTTGACGCAAAACAGTGACGTGTGGCCTGCAGTACCTGGACTGGGTCATGCCGTGGTCAGACTTGGGAGTCACAGTGGAGGTCTCTCTGACTACTCCTCTCCTCCACAACAGACCAACACAGACTGAAACAGACAGCCAATCACTGTTAAGGTACTGTTCCTCCAGAAGCTGGATCGGGTCTTGAACTGTGGACATACATGAAGACAGTTCAAAGTGTCAGTCATTTAAAAATGTCATTTAAAAATGACGTTCCAAATGAACAGGTTACATTTTCCTCATACTGTAGGTAACAGTCCATTCCTTAACAAATGGAAAGATGACACAAATTCATGTTCCCTTATCCTGGGTTACTGTGATGTTCCTGGCTACACCGCTGTGGAGCAGCTGTATCTCTGGATGTCCTGGGATCCCTGTGGGACACTCGGGCTCTTCCTCAGTTGAGTCTCCGTTGGGCAGCACCTCTCCACTGCTCACCCTGTCCACCAGGGGAAGACCCTGTGCGCCCAGCCACTCCACCTGCACTGCCTGCGGGTAGAACCCTGTCACATAGCCTCCAAGGTGGAGGTCATCTGTAGGCCTCTTCAATCAATAACACTTGAGGGACTGCGAGAACGCCAGGTGTAATCAAGCCACCTCAACGTTCATAGTGTTGTCAACGTTGTCTCTACCACTGACATCATTTTCATTTCAAGACTACTAAACTTTGTCTACCTTTTTTTGTCGTGGATCCAAGGTGCGTACTTACAGTGCCTTGCGAAAGTATTCGGCCCCCTTGAACTTTGCGACCTTTTGCCACATTTCAGGCTTCAAACATAAAGATATAAAACTGTATTTTTTTGTGAAGAATCAACAACAAGTGGGACACAATCATGAAGTGGAACAACATTTATTGGATATTTCAAACTTTTTTAACAAATCAAAAACTGAAAAATTGGGCGTGCAAAATGATTCAGCCCCTTTACTTTCAGTGCAGCAAACTCTCTCCAGAAGTTCAGTGAGGATCTCTGAATGATCCAATGTTGACCTAAATGACTAATGATGATAAATACAATCCACCTGTGTGTAACCAAGTCTCCGTATAAATGCACCTGCACTGTGATAGTCTCAGAGGTCCGTTAAAAGCGCAGAGAGCATCATGAAGAACAAGGAACACACCAGGTAGGTCCGAGATACTGTTGTGAAGAAGTTTAAAGCCGGATTTGGATACAAAAAGATTTCCCAAGCTTTAAACATCCCAAGGAGCACTGTGCAAGCGATAATATTGAAATGGAAGGAGTATCAGACCACTGCAAATCTACCAAGACCTGGCCGTCCCTCTAAACTTTCAGCTCATACAAGGAGAAGACTGATCAGAGATGCAGCCAAGAGGCCCATGATCACTCTGGATGAACTGCAGAGATCTACAGCTGAGGTGGGAGACGTTTAAAGTTTGCCACAAGCCACCTGGGAGACACACCAAACATGTGGTGCTCTGGTCAGATGAAACCAAAATTGAACTTTTTGGCAACAATGCAAAACGTTATGCTTGGCGTAAAAGCAACACAGCTGAACACACCATCCCCACTGTCAAACATGGTGGTGGCAGCATCATGGTTTGGGCCTGCTTTTCTTCAGCAGGGACAGGGAAGATGGTTAAAATTGATGGGAAGATGGATGGAGCCAAATACAGGACCATTCTGGAAGAAAACCTGATGGAGTCTGCAAAAGACCTGAGACTGGGACGGAGATTTGTCTTCCAACAAGACAATGATCCAAAACATAAAGCAAAATCTACAATGGAATGGTTCAAAAATAAACATATCCAGGTGTTAGAATGGCCAAGTCAAAGTCCAGACCTGAATCCAATCGAGAATCTGTGGAAAGAACTGAAAACTGCTGTTCACAAATGCTCTCCATCCAACCTCACTGAGCTCGAGCTGTTTTGCAAGGAGGAATGGGAAAAAAATTCAGTCTCTCGATGTGCAAAACTGATAGAGACATACCCCAAGCGACTTACAGCTGTAATCGCAGCAAAAGGTGGCGCTACAAAGTATTAACTTAAGGGGGCTGAATAATTTTGCACGCCCAATCTTTCAGTTTTTGATTTGTTAAAAAAGTTTGAAATATCCAATAAATGTCGTTCCACTTCATGATTGTGTCCCACTTGTTGTTGATTCTTCACAATAAAATACAGTTTTATATCTTTATGTTTGAAGCCTGAAATGTGGCAAAAGGTCGCAAAGTTCAAGGGGGCCGAATACTTTTGCAAGGCACTGTAAATGGTCTTTAGCCTTTCGATGCACTCGTAGCAGTAAAGGCTCTCCTGGTCAAATGCCCCGTTGGCTCTGCACTCGTAGCAGTAAAGGCTCTCCTGGTCAAATGCCCCGTTGGCTCTGCACTTCATAAAGTGGACAGCTTGAAGGACTGCAGCCGCCCAGAATTGTCATCTTTGTGGACTTCAGGGGTGTATATGGAGGTGTAAATACATACCGTTCATTATTTTTCAATGAAATTGAAATAGAAAAAAATGACATCCTGTTGTTTAACTTGTTGTTTTGTAAATAAATTATCAAGATTATGAGATTATAATCTAATGGATATACAAAGACATTGAGTCGACAACATTCACCTGTAAGGTTATCATGCTGCCCAATCGTAGTCCAGGTGAATCCCAAAAACCTGTGAATGATTCTGGAGACGAAGTTCATTCCCCTCCAATGAGAGACACCCTCGTTGCTGCTGAGCCAATCAGCTATTGGGGCGTCAGCGTCCATGTGCATGGTGCTACTGTCATACTGGAGGATGGTTCTGTCATCTACACTCCACGACCCCATGAACTCTGGCAGACCTGCCACACCCTCTGACCCTATGTGATGTAGGTAGAGGACCTGAGCATCTGCATAGCAACAGAACATGCAGAGAGAAAATGTAATTGTAAATATGTTAAGCAAAGACATGGTTAATGTGATTAATATAAAGAATACATGTGCCATGTAAATGTCCTTAAATACACCCACCTGCATATGGTATGGTATGATATGGTATGGTATGGTATGATATGATATGGTATGATATGGTATGATATGATATGGCATGGTATGGTATGATATGGTATGATATGGTATGATATGATATGGTATGATATGATATGGTATGATATGGTATGGTATGATATGATATGATATGATATGATATGGTATGATATGATATGGTATGATATGGTATGGTATGATATGGTATGATATGATATGGTATGATATGGTATGGTATGATATGATATGATATGATATGATATGATATGGTATGATATGGTATGGTATGATATGGTATGATATGATATGGTATGATATGATATGGTATGATATTGTATGATATGGTATGATATGATATGGTATGATATGATATGGTATGATATGGTATGATATGGTATGATATGGTATGATATTGTATGATATGGTATGATATGATATGGTATGATATGGTATGATATGGTATGATATGGTATGATATGGTATGATATGGTATGATATGGTATGGTATGATATGGTATGATATTGTATGATATGATATGGTATGATATGATATGGTATGGTATGATATGGTATGGTATGGCTGCAAAGCAGAGCCCAAATCAAGATACGCTTCATGTGAAGATGGATGTGTGCACCTTGAGTGTGAAGAGACGAGTTTCCATTCACACTTTTGTTACTGTGGGTTTGTTGACAAAGCCTCATTACCTTGTTGTACAACACACTGATTGGTCCCTTGCAAAGATTGCATCACAGACTCCGAGTAGCACGTCAGTTTTCCTCATACACGTACAGCAGACTGGTTCGACTAGTTAGGAATCTCCCCTTCTTTTCTGTCACGAATCATGATCACACTGTTGAACATAACAAATGGCACAGTGTTAATGGTTGAGACAAAAGACATTTCGATTTCAATTCAATTAAAAACTTTATGAATGCAAGGAGATGGAATGCCATTCCTCCCCTTTCTTTGAACATTTTATTGTTTTGAACCCTAAGTAGATTATGTAGGTTAATCATAACTCATCATGCTAACTGATTGATGCACTCTAGAGCCCGTTTTTGAGTAGGCTCCTTTCAGGCCTCAGTAACTGATTGATGCACTCTAGAGCCCATGTCTTTGAGTAGGCTCCTTTCAGGCCTCAGTAACTTATTGATGCACTCTAGAGCCTATGTCTTTGAGTAGGATCCTTTCAGGCCTCAGTAACTTATTGATGCACTCTAGAACCCATGTCTTTGAGTAGGCTCCTTTCAGGCCTCAGTAACTTATTGATGCACTCTAGAGCCTATGTCTTTGAGTAGGATCCTTTCAGGCCTCAGTAACTTATTGATGTACTCTAGAACCCATGTCTTTGAGTAGGGTCCTTTCAGGCCTCAGTAACTTATTGATGCACTCTAGAGCCCATGTCTTTGAGTAGGGTCCTTTCAGGCCTCAGTAACTTATTGATGCACTCTAGAGCCCGTTTTTGAGTAGGCTCCTTTCAGGCCTCAGTAACTTATTGATGCACTCTAGAGCCTATGTCTTTGAGTAGGATCCTTTCAGGCCTCAGTAACTTATTGATGCACTCTAGAGCCTATGTCTTTGAGTAGGATCCTTTCAGGCCTCAGTAACTTATTGATGCACTCTAGAGCCCGTTTTTGAGTAGGCTACTTTCAGGCCTCAGTAACTTATTGATGCACTCTAGAGCCTATGTCTTTGAGTAGGATCCTTTCAGGCCTCAGTAACTTATTGATGCACTCTAGAGCCTATGTCTTTGAGTAGGATCCTTTCAGGCCTCAGTAACTTATTGATGCACTCTAGAGCCTATGTCTTTGAGTAGGGTCCTTTCAGGCCTCAGTAACTTATTGATGCACTCTAGAGCCCATGTCTTTGAGTAGGGTCCTTTCAGGCCTCAGTAACGTATTGATGCACTCTAGAGCCTATGTCTTTGAGTAGGGTCCTTTCAGGCCTCAGTAACTTATTGATGCACTCTAGAGCCCATGTCTTTGAGTAGGGTCCTTTCAGGCCTCAGTAACTTATTGATGCACTCTAGAGCCTATGTCTTTGAGTAGGGTCCTTTCAGGCCTCAGTAACTTATTGATGCACTCTAGAGCCCATGTCTTTGAGTAGGATCCTTTCAGGCCTCAGTAACTTATTGATGCACTCTAGAGCCCATGTCTTTGAGTAGGGTCCTTTCAGGCCTCAGTAACTTATTGATGTACTCTAGAACCCATGTCTTTGAGTAGGGTCCTTTCAGGCCTCAGTAACTTATTGATGCACTCTAGAGCCCATGTCTTTGAGTAGGGTCCTTTCAGGCCTCAGTAACTTATTGATGTACTCTAGAACCCATGTCTTTGAGTAGGGTCCTTTCAGGCCTCAGTAACTTATTGATGTACTCTAGAGCCCATGTCTTTGAGTAGGGTCCTTTCAGGCCTCAGTAACTTATTGATGTACTCTAGAGCCCATGTCTTTAAATAGGGTCCTTTCAGGCCTCAGTAACTTATTGATGTACTCTAGAACCCATGTCTTTGAGTAGGGTCCTTTCAGGCCTCAGTAACTTATTGATGTACTCTAGAGCCCATGTCTTTAAATAGGGTCCTTTCAGGCCTCAGTAACTTATTGAAGGATTGTAGTCGTCCAAACTCAACGGTAGCAGTTGGAATGTGTCTGTCTGAGTCAATGAGTACATTTCAGACTCCTGCTGCTTCAGTCACGCTGGCTGAACTTGGGATAGATACCAGCCTTCAGAACACAATGGACGGACAGGCATATGGGAGAGATGGAACAAAAGTAAAAGCATGGATAGAGGGCGAAAAAAGAAAGGATGACGACCTGGGTCAGAAGGAAATGTTGGTGATGGTGAAGGAAGGATGTGCAGTGAAGGAGGGATCAGCGAAGGTGAAAATGGAGGAGAGAGGTCACTGGGGCAGCAAGACGGAATTTCTTCTGGCCGTAGCAGGGAACGTGGTGGGACTAGGTAACGTGTGGAGATTCCCCTACCTCTGCTACAAAAATGGTGGAGGTGAGTCCATGAAGGAGAGGGTGCCATTGTTTTTCAAATGATGATCAGCTGATCAAATTAGGCAACTTAGATCATTTAAACCCCTGTATCATACAGTATGTTTGATACAGTACCGTTCGTACAGACCAGGTATAGCGATCACAAGACAAAGCCAAGGAATGGAAGCATGGCATTTCTCTTCTTGTTTCTATAAGGTACTTTATAGTAACTATATAGTAGCTATCATTTTGTTCTCATGTAGTGATCTGGTGGTGTGTATTTGTCAGGGGCGTTCCTGGTGCCGTACCTGGTGTTTGTGATGACCTGCGGGGTGCCCTTGTTCCTGCTGGAGACGGCCATGGGACAGTACACTCAGGAGGGGGGTATCACCTGCTGGAAGAGGCTGTGCCCTCTGGCCGAGGGTGAGCACCATGGCAACACGATGACACCCCCACCCACTGAGGAGTCACAGAAACAGGGCTGTAGACAGGACAGGCAGAAGAACATAGGAATACATGATGCTCAAACTATTTCAATTCATCTGAATTGGACTGTGTAATTAGGGTGGATTTCCAATTAATCCTAAATAAGTTTACACAAACTTCTGACGACAAATGAAAGGTATCCATGGCCGTTCTAGGAGGCCGAAAACACTGACACCTATGGCCTCGGTGCCACTGGATAAGAATGACATGAAGAGGATAATTTGTGAATACAGAGGGGTTAATATGTAAGCAGGCTGGAGGCACAACAAGTGCCAAGTCTGGTGACACTTTCTCACAGATCAAAGGTAAATGCTTCTGTCATTTACATATACATTTTTCATTTGAGTCAGATCCTCTTATCCAGACCCAACGTATAGTTAGTTCAAACAGCTTAAGGTGGCTAGGTGAGGCAAACACATATCACAGTAATAGTAAGTACATGTTTTTATTCAGTAGAGCAGCTATCAGCAAAGTCAGTGCTAGAAGGAAAAGACAAGTGTTAGAGCAGGAAATGTTTTTATTACATTTTGTTAGAGGGAGAGGGGAGTAATAGTTCCTTTTTGTAATCAAGTAATCAAGTTCCTTTTTGAAGAGATGGAAAATGAGTGGGAACTGTTTGTCTGAGCCTTGTTTCCCAACCTTTGGCAGAAAGAAAGTGTGGTAATTCACTCTTGATAAAGTTAGGGTTAGTGTAACACCTGTCCATTCAGGAACATGTGAAAATCATCTGGTTATGTAGTCTGTCAATGTGTCTCCCTCTCAGGTATCGGCTATGCAGGGCAGTTGATCCTCCTCTACAGCTGTATGTGTTACATCATCATTTTGGCCTGGGCTCTGTTCTACCTGGTCTTCTCCTTCAGCGCTCAGCTCCCCTGGGCAAGCTGCACCAACCCCTGGAACACTGGTATGTACCCTGGGCCGGCTGCACCAACCCCTGGAACACTGGTAGGTATCCTGGGCCGGCTGCACCAACCCCTGGAACACTGGTAGGTATCCTGGGCCGGCTGCACCAACCCCTGGAACACTGGTAGGTATCCTGGGCCGGCTGCACCAACCCCTGGAACACTGGTAGGTACCCTGGTCCGGCTGCACCAGCCCCTGGAACGCTGGTAGGTACCCTGGGCCGGCTGCACCAGCCCCTGGAACGCTGGTAGGTACCCTGGGCCGGCTGCACCAGCCCCTGGAACGCTGGTAGGTACCCTGGGCCGGCTGCACCAACCCCTGGAACACTGGTAGGTACCCTGGGCCGGCTGCACCAACCCCTGGAACACTGGTAGGTAACCTGGGTCGGCTGCACCAACCCCTGGAACACTGGTAGGTACCCTGGGCCGGCTGCACCAACCCCTGGAACACTGGTAGGTACCCTGGGCCGGCTGCACCAACCCCTGGAACACTGGTAGGTACCCTGGGCCGGCTGCACCAACCCCTGGAACACTGGTAGGTATCCTGGGCCGGCTGCACCAACCCCTGGAACACTGGTAGGTACCCTGGGCCGGCTGCACCAACCCCTGGAACACTGGTAGGTACCCTGGGCCGGCTGCACCAACCCCTGGAACACTGGTAGGTACCCTGGGCCGGCTGCACCAACCCCTGGAACACTGGTAGGTACCCTGGGCCGGCTGCACCAACCCCTGGAACACTGGTAGGTACCCTGGGCCGGCTGCACCATTGGTACGTAGTACTCCAACTCGCCTCCAGGTGAATTTCACTCACGTTTTTGGTATGTATTTTGACCATGTTTTGTAACTTTCCCCAGGTCATTGCTGCAAATGAGAATGTATTCTCAGTCAACTCACCTGGTAAAATAGTAAAAAATTATAACATAAAGGGTGTTCTTTACCATAAGAATTGTTAGAGCAAGTTTTAGTTGTAAACATTATGTTCTCTCTTCCCCATTAGATGACTGTGTTGACTTCTCCTCTCAAAACCGTACTTTCAATTGGACTGGACAGATGAACTCAACCTCTGCAGCGACTGAATTCTGGGAGTAAGTTTACGGATTCAACATACCTTGATCTTCCAGTTGGCCACAACATAAAAGACAACGTCAGTTTGTCTACATTCTCCACCAGTCTCTTTCTCTAGGCGTCGTGTGCTGGTCATCTGGGGGGTAAAGGGGAGGTGGGCAGTGTCACGTGGGAGTTGCTGCTGTTTCTCACCCATCTCTCTGTCTCACCCCCTCTCTGTTTCTCCTCTCTCTGTCTCACCCCCTCTCTGTCCCTCCTCTCTCTGTTTCTCCTCTCTCTGTCTCACCCCCTCTCTGTCCCTCCTCTCTCTCTTTCTCCTCTCTCTGTTTCTCACCCATCTCTCTAGCCCTCCTCTCTCTCTCTCCTCTCTCTGTTTCTCCCTCCTCTCTCTCCTCTCTCTGTTTCTCATCTCTCTGTTTCCCCCCCTCTGTCTCTCCTCTCTCTTTCACCCCTCTCTGTCTCTCTCTCTCCTATCTGTCTCTCCCCTCTCTGTGACACTCCCCTCTCTGTCTCTCCTCTCTGTTTCTCCTCTCTCTGTTTCTCCCCCCTCTCTGTCTCTCCTCTCTCTCTCCTATCTGTCTCTCCCCTCTCTGTGACACTCCCCTCTCTGTCTCCCCCCTTTCTGTGACTCTTCCCTCTGTCTCTCCCCCCTCTGTGACACTCCCCTCTGTCTCTCCCCTCTATTTGTCTCTCCCCTCTGTGTCTCTCCCCTCTGTCTCCCCTCTCTGTTTCTCTCCCATCTCTGTCTCTCTCCTATCTCTGTCTGTCTCTCTCCCCTCTCTCTGTGTCTCTCCCCTCTGTGTCTCTCCCCTCTCTCCATCTAGGCGTCGTGTGCTGGCCATCTCGGGGGGTATAGAGGAGGTGGGCAGTGTCAGGTGGGAGGTGCTGCTCTGTCTCATCGTCATGTGGGTCATCTGCTACTTCTGCATCTGGAAAGGGGTCAAGTCAACAGGCAAGGTGTGTGTGTTTGTGCACAGCACATATGCACACACACACAACATATGTTCTGTTTAGCATTGAAAGAGTACAATCTCTTATCCTTTTTCTCTCATGGCTTTCTGTCTTTGTGATTTTACACCCTCTCCCTGTCTCCATCCATACACACGCTCTCTCTCTAGGTTGTATATTTCACTGCTACCTTCCCCTACGCGATGCTGCTGGTACTACTGATCAGAGGCCTGACTCTGCCAGGGGCCCTGCAGGGGGTCCTGTTCTACCTCTACCCTGAACCAGACCGGCTCTCTGACCCCCAGGTGTGGATGGAGGCCGGCTCCCAGATCTTCTTCTCCTACAGTGTGGGAGTGGGCTCCTTAACCGTGCTGGGCTCCTACAATACCTACAACAACAACTGCTACAAGTGAGTCCTTATCCTCATCAGCACACTGTGTTTGGTGACACTGTGTGTTCTGACACTGTGTGTGTTGACTGTGTGTGCTGACACTGTGTGTGGTGACACTGTGTTCTGACACTGTGTGTGTTCTGACACTGTGTGTGTTGACTGCGTGTGCCGACACTGTGTGTGTGGAATGTTGTGTCTGTGTATGTTTCAGAGACTGCCTGTGGCTGTGCTTGCTGAACAGCGGCACCAGCGTGGTTGCTGGGTTCGCAGTCTTCTCAGTCCTGGGGTTCATGGCTCATGAACAGGGCGTCCCCATTGAGGAGGTGGCGGAGTCAGGTACTGCACAAATTAGTTTTTATTTTCAGGACAGTTGGACACTTGGATGAAATGAAGTGAAACAAATACATTGTATTTTAAACTGGGTTCTCTCAGGTCCTGGGCTGGCGTTCATAGCGTACCCCCAGGCAGTAGCCATGATGCCCCTGCCTCAGATGTGGGCTGCTTGTTTCTTCATCATGATCATTCTACTGGGTCTGGATACACAGGTTAGCTATTATCTACACAGTCCACACACAATAGTTCACACATTCATCTCTAAAGTTTAAAGGCCTTCTGTATTCCTCCCCCCATCCAGTTTGTTGCCATGGAGGTGGTGATGACGTCAGTATCAGACCTGTTTCCCACAGTGCTGCGGAGGACTGGGCGCAGGGAGCTCTTCCTCCTCTTCTTCTGTCTCACCTGCTTCTTCTTCCAACTCATCATGGTCACAGAGGTCAGAGAGAAAGAGAGGATAGAGAGAGAGCAGAGAGAGCGAGAAGAGAGAGAAATGCCAGGAATGGTGTTCCAGATCTCTGTGATCTACTTAAAGAGAGTGTTTGTCCTAGTCACACCTCTCTCCTCCTGTCCCCAGGGTGGGATGTATGTGTTCCAGATCTCTGTGATCTACTTAAAGAGAGTGTTTGTCCTAGTCACACCTCTCTACTCCTGTCCCTAGGGTGGGATGTATGTGTTCCAGATCTCTGTGATCTACTTAAAGAGAGTGTTTGTCCTAGTCACACCTCTCTCCTCCTGTCCCCAGGGTGGGATGTATGTGTTCCAGCTGTTTGACTACTATGCCTGTAACGGAACATGTTTGCTCTTCCTCTCTGTGTTCGAGTCCCTGGCCATGGGATGGATATTTGGTGAGGCTGATGGAATACATTTCTGTCAATGATGTCTGTCAAATAAAAAATATCATTTATAAAATATATATAAAAGATAAACACTGTAGTGCCATAGAATCCTATAGAATGGTAAACCAGTATCATTCCACTATCAATCTTATTGAGATGATAAACCTGATATCAATACAACATGTCGATAATGTCATTAACGTGCACCCAATCTTGCCCACCAGGTGCAGAGCGTATGTATGGCGTAATAGAGGACATGACAGGGATGAGGCCTAACCCCGTCTTCAAGCTCTGCTGGCTCTACCTGACCCCTCTGGTTTCCCTGGTGAGTTTCAGGCTTTGATGGACAGTAACGGCAAGCAAGACTCACATTGTGCAATCCTCTAAGGTACCAGGAGATGGCACTATCACAATGCAATAGTTTACAAATTCATGTTTTGTAAATGGTACCTGTTGCATTTGGACGTTGACTTGATTTACACAAGCAACTATGTTCACATGCTCACGTCAACAAGGACTGATCTGGAGTTATTCTAGAAGTTAAAAGCATTCATGTTGAAGAAATCCTCATTCCCTCGTCTCTCCCAGGTGTCGTTCATCTGCTCTCTGGTGGAGTACCAGCCCCTGACCTTCAACCGCTGGTATGTGTACCCAGGATGGGTGTATGTTCTGGGCTGGCTGTTGGCCCTCTCCTCCATCGTCCTGGTCCCCGGGTGGGCCCTGCTGCAGATCTGCATCGGGACAGGCAGCCTTAGAGAGGTGAGAGTGGGACTGCCCTGTGACAGGCAGCCTTAGAGAGGTGAGAGTGGGACTGCCCTGTGACAGGCAGCCTTAGAGAGGTGAGAGTGGGACTGTCCTGTGACTGGAGTTAAAACTCGGGTTTCCTTTGTGGATTGGTCATAGAATGATTATGTTTAGAGGGTCAAATTGGAGGACATATAGATCTTAAATTATTTTTGTAAACTGAGTGGGTAGGTATTATTAATTCACTATAAATTATTGAAGAAACCAACTAACAAAGAAATAATGTTTAAATCATTAACCACTAAAATTGACATGTTGATGTGCTGACTTTCCCCTCAACTCCTTAGCGTTTCCTCCACTTGTGTCGGCCAGACAATGACCTCCCGTTGACCCGGAAGAGAAAGGCTGTCCTCTGGAGCAGAGATGGAGGTACACTCATGACTGCAGCAGGGGAAAGCACAGACAACTGACACACACCCAGAACAGCTTCTGTGTCAAAGCTCTTCGTATACTGAACGTTTATTTTAAGACCTAGCTGAACTCGTATCTTTACCAACACGTTGAGAGAAACACATTGATAATGAACAATGGTGCATGTTTCAATAGTGTCATCATGTTCCATATTTGAAGTGTTGCCACCTTACATTTGAAAGGACATAGCTCCAGCAACCTAGAGACACTGTAGGTTGTCATTGTACAAAACAATGTTCTTTCAACTGTCCCCACTCAGGGCTTAACATGAATTATTGGCAGCTCATGACTTTCCTTTCTGAAGTCACTCAATCCAGTTTCCATGGTAGCAGTTGTAGTCTCATAAAAGGTAATCTAGGTTGTCAGTTTCTTATTATGAAAGACCACCTTTGGCTAATATACAGAAACTGACTAATGGCATTTTTGTTTTGTAAATTAGTGCTTTACCTCAACGTTAGCCTTCACTTGCATTTTTATAATCCTTACTAGACATCAGAAACAGGATATTTTCCTAAAAACACTAATTAAAGTAGATTAAAAAATGAAGCGTGTTTTGTCTTTGTCACAGGGGTTTATTGGCACTCAAGAAGCAAACACACACTTTTTTGCTACACAGTATACAGTAGTCTAAAATCACAATACTTTGTCAATACTGAAGCCGAAAGGAAATATAAAGGGAAAATGAGAGAAAGAGAGGCAACTCCTCATGCTAACACATACTGTAAAGAAGGGTAATTTATTTAAAGGGCACTTGACTTGCTGTAAGAGGATGAGTCTAATGGTGCCATCAAATACAAGGGACCCTCTGCACACAACAATGAGCATCGTTACACATCGCTCTACAAAAGTCACGGCACTTGCAGAGCAAGCGGAACAACTACTTCAAGGTCTCAGAGCGAGTGACGTCACCGATTGAAACGCTATTAGCCGCTAACTAGCTAGCCATTTCACATCGGTTACACTAAATAAAAAAACGGAAATATATTTACATAAATATTACAGCTTCGAGTCTTGGGTATGACGCTACAAGCTTGGCACACCTGTATTTGGGAAGTTTCTCCCATTCTTCTCTGCAGATCCTCTCAAGTTGTGTCAGGTTGGATAGGGAGCTTTGCTGCACAGCCATTTTCAGGTCTCTCCAGAGATGTTTGATCAGGTTCAAGTCAAAATCTAATAACATTTTATTGGTCACATACACATGGTAAGCAGATGTTAGTGCAAGTGTAGCTAAATACTTGTGCTTCTAGTTCCGACCATGCAGTAATATCTAACAAGTAATCTAACAATTTCACAACTACCTTACACAAGTGTAAAGGAATGAATAATGTACATATAAATATATGGATGAGCGATGGCTGTGCGGCTTAGGTAAGCTGCAGTAGATGGTATAGAGTACAATATATACAGTGGGGCAAAAAAGTATTTAGTCCACCACCAATTGTGCAAGTTCTCCCAGACAAAATGAGAAAAAAAAAAACAGGAAAATCACATTGTAGGATTTTTTTATGAATTTATTTGCAAATTATGGTGGAAAATAAGTATTTGGTCAATAAAAGTTTCTCAATACTTTGTTATATACCCTTTGTTGGCAATGACAGAGGTCAAACGTTTTCTGTAAGTCTTCACAAGGTTTTCACACACTGTTGCTGGTATTTTGGCCCATTCTTGGCCCATTCTTCCATGCAGATCTACTCTAGAGCAGTGATGTTTTGGGGCTGTTGCTTGGCAACATGGACTTTTAACTCCCTCCGAAGATTTTCTATGGGGTTGAGATCTGGAGACTGGCTAGGCCACTCCAGGACCTTGAAATGCTTCTTACGAAGCCACTCCTTCGTTGCCCGGGCGGTGTGTTTGGGATCATTGTCATGCTGAAAGACCCAGCCACGTTTCATCTTCAATGCCCTTGCTGATGGGAGGTTTTCACTCAAAATCTCACGATACATGGCCCCATTCATTATTTCCTTTACACGGATCAGTCGTCCTGGTCCCTTTGCAGAAAAACAGCCCCAAAGCATGATGTTTCCACCCCCATTCTTCACAGTAGGTATGGTGTTCTTTGGATGCAACTCAGCATTCTTTGTCCTCCAAACACGACGAGTTGAGTTTTTACCAAAAAGTTATATTTAGTTTCATCTGACCATATGACATTCTCCCAATCTTCTTCTGGATAATCCAAATGTTCTCTAGCAAACTTCAGACAGGCCTGGACATGTACTGAATTAAGTTGGGGGACACGTCTGGCACTGCAGGATTTGAGTCCCTGGCGGCGTAGTGTGTTACTGATGGTAGGCTTTGTTACTTTTGTCCCAGCTCTCTGCAGGTCATTCACTAGGTCCCCCCGTGTGGTTCTGGGATTTTTGCTCACCGTTCTTATGATCATTTTGACCCCACTGGGTGAGATCTTGCGTGGAGCCCCAGATTGAGGGAGATTATCAGTGGTCTTGTATGTCTTCCATTTCCTAATAATTGCTCCCACAGTTGATTTCTTCAAACCAAGCTGCTTACCTACTGCAGATTCAGTCTTCCCAGCCTGGTGCAGGTCTACAATTGTGTTTCTGGTGTCCTTTGACAGCTCTTTGGTCTTGGCCA
Organism: Oncorhynchus mykiss; assembly: GCF_013265735.2. Taxonomy (NCBI): domain Eukaryota; kingdom Metazoa; phylum Chordata; class Actinopteri; order Salmoniformes; family Salmonidae; genus Oncorhynchus; species Oncorhynchus mykiss. The sequence continues at coordinate 33,114,382 of NC_048591.1, forward strand.
TAGTGGAGTTTGGAGTGTGACTGTTTGAGGTTGTGGACACGTTATCAGTATAAAAGACACAAGTTCAAACAGGTGCCATTAATACAGGTATCGAGTGGAGGACAGAGGAGCCTCTTAAAGGAGAAGTTACAGGTCTGTGAGAGACAGAAATCTTGCTTGTTTGTATGTGACCAAATACTTATTTTCCACCATAATTTGCAAATAAATTAATTTAAAAAAATCCTACAATGTGATTTTCTGGATTTCTCATTTTGTCTGTCATAGTTGAAGTGACCCTATGATGAAAATTACAGGCATCTCATCTTTTTAAGTGGGAGAACTTGCAATTGGTGGCTGACCAAATACTTTTTTGCCCCACTGTACATATGAGATGAGTAATGTAAACATATAAAAAAGGTATTGTTTAAAGGGACTAGTGATACACTTATTACATCCAAATGTTAATTATTGAAAGTGGCTAGAGATGTGAGTCAGTATGTTGGTAGCAGCCACTCAATGTTAGTGATGGCTGTTTAACAGTCTGATGGCCTTGAGATTGAAAAACAGCTTCTGTCACTCGGTCCCCGCTTTGATGCACCTGTACTGACCTCGCCTTCTGGATGATAGCGGGGTGAACAGGCAGTGGCTCGGGTGGTTGTTGTCCTTGATCTTTTTGGCCTTCCTGTGACATCAGGTGGTGTAGGTGTCCTGGAGGGCAGTTTGCCCCTGGTGATGCGTTGTGCAGACCTCACTACCCTCTGGAGAGCCTTACGGTTATGGGCGGAGCAGCTGCCGTACCAGGCGGTGATACAGCCTGACAGGATGCTCTCGATTATGCATCTGTATAAGTCTGAGAGTGTTTTTGGTGACAAGCCAAATTTCTTCAGCCTCCTGAGGTTGAAGAGGCGGTGTTGCGCCTTCACCACGCTGTCTGTGTGGGTGGACCATTTGTTTGTCTATGATGTGTACACAGAACTTAAAACTTTCCACCTTTTCCACTACTGTTCCATCGATGTGGATAGGGGGGGGGGGGGGGGGGGGGGGTGTTCCCTCTGCTGTTTCCTGAAGTCCACGATCACTTTTGTTTTGTTGAGAGGTTGTTTTCTTGACACCACACTCCGAGTGCCCTCACCTCCTCCCTGTAGGCTGTCTCGTTGTTGTTGGTAATCAAGCCTACCACTGTAGTGTCGTCTGCAAACATGATGATTGAGTTGGAGGCGTGCATGGCCACGCAGTCGTGGGTGAACAGGGAGTACAGGAGAGGGCTGAGAACACACCCTTGTGGGTGTTGAGAATCTGTGAGGTGGAGATGTTACCTACCCTCACCACCTGGGGGCGGTCCGTCAGGAAGTTCAGGACCCAGTTGCACAGGGAGGGATTGAGACCCAGGGTCTCGAGCTTAATACCGAGTTTGAAGGGTACTATGGTGTTAAATGCTGAGCTGTAGTCGATGAACAGCATTCTCACATAGGTATTCCTCTTGTCCAGATGGGTTAAGGCAGTGTGCAGTGTGATTGCATCGTCTGTGGACCTATTGGGGCGGTAAGCAATTTGGAGTGGGTCTAGGGTGGAGGTGATATGACCCTTGACTAGCCTCTCAAAGCACTTCATGATGACGGAAGTGAGTGTTACGGGGCGATAGTCTTTAGGGCAGTTGCCTTAGCTTTCTTAGGAACATGAACAATGGTGGTGGCCCTCTTGAAGCATTTGGTTACATCAGATTGTAAATCAGGATTGGTTGAAAAACACACCAGCCAGCTGTTCTGCGCGTGCTCTGAGGATGCGGCTAGGGATGCCATCTGGGCCTGCAGCCTTGCGAGGGTTAACATGTTTCTCACGTTGGCTGCGGTGAAGGAGAGCCCGCAGGTTTTGGTAGCGTGTATTTTCCAAAGAAACAAGCAAATTAGTTGTTTAGTTTGTCTGGGAGTAAGATGTGTCCGTGATGGGGCTGGTTTTCTTTTTGTAATCTGTGATTGACTATAGACCCCACATACGTCTCGTATTTGAGCCGTTAAATTGAGACTCTACTTTGTCTCTATACTGACACTTAGCTTGTTTGATTGCCTTTGAGGGAATAGCTACACTGTATTCGGCCATGTTTCCGGTCGCCTTGCCATTATTTATACCATAGCAGCGAATGCAGATCCTCTCAAGGCCATCAATCCACCGGAGTTGGGGAAGGTTTTAGTCGTCACCGTGGTTACGACTTCACCAATGCACTTGCTAATAAACTCACTCACTGAATCAGTGTATACATCAATGTCTTTGTCTGAGGCTATCCGGAACATATCCTAGTCCACGTGATCGAAACAATCGTGAAGCATGGAATCAGATTTGGTCGGACCAGTGTTGAACAGACGTGAGCACGGGCATTTCCCGTTTTAGTTTCTGTCTCTAGGCTGGGAGCAACAAAATTGAGTCGTGGTCAGATTTGCCGAAAGCAGGGCGAGGGAGGGCTTTGTATGAGTAGCAATGATCCAGAGTGCTGCCAGCAAGTCCAGGCTCTGGCTGGGCCACTCAAGGACATCCAGAGACTTGTCCCGAAGCCATGCCTGTGTCATCTTGGCTGTGTGCTTAGGGTCGTTATCCTGTTGGAAGGTGAACCGTCACCAGTTTTGGAAGTCCTGAGCAGGAAGTCCTGAGCAGGTTTTCATCAAGGATCGCTCTGTACATTGCGCAGGTCATCTTTGCCACAATCCTGACTAGTCTTCTAGTCCTTGCCGCTGAAAAACATCCCCATATCTTGTCTTGGAGCTCTAGACGATTCCTTCCACGTCATGGCTTGGTTTTTGCTCTGCCATGTACTGTCAACTGAGAGACTTTAGACAGGTGTGTGCTTTTCCAAATCATGTCCAACCAATTGAATTTACCACAGGTGGACTCCAATCAAGTTGTAGAAACATTTAAGAATGCTCAAAGCCGAGAGCATGCACTAGCTCAATTTTGAGTCTCATAGCAAGAGTCTAAATACTTAAGGGATTATGGCTAGCGGAACCCCTCAATATTCCGCTGAAAAGGCAGCGCACAAAATTCCAAAATATATTTTAGAAATGTAACTTTCACACATTAACAAGTCCAATAAACCAAATGAAAGATCAACTTCTTGTTAATCTACCCCTTGTGTCTGATTTCAAAAAGGCTTTACAGCAAAAGCACAACATATGATTATGTTAGGTCAGAGCCAAGTCAAAAACACAGCAATTTTTCCAGCCAAAAGATGAGTCACAAAAAGCAGAAATATAGATCAAAAGAATCACTAACCTTTGATGATCTTCATCAGATGATACTCATAGGACATCATGTCACACAATACATGTATGCTTTGTTTGATAAAGTGCATATTTATATCAAAAAAATCTGTTTACATTGGCGCGTTACATGCAGTCATGTTTTGCTTCCAAAACATGGTGAGTTTGCGGAGAGCCACATCAATTTACAGAAATACTCTTAACATTGATAAGATACAAGTGTTATTCACAGAATTAAAGATAGACTTCTCCTTAATGCAACCGCTGTGTCAGATTTTTTTTTTTTTTTTAATTACGGAAAAAGCATACCATGCAATAATCTGTGTACAGCGATCAGAGACCAAAACAACCCAAAAAGATATCCACCATTTGAGTCAACATAAGTCAGAAATAGCATAAATATTCACTTACCTTTGATCTTCATCAGAATGCACTCCCAGGAATCCCAGTTCCACAATAAATGTTTGATTTGTTCGATCAAGTTCATAATTTAGGTCCAAACAGCTACTTGTTAGCGCGTTTAGCCCAGTAATCCATCTTCATGAGGCACAAGCACTAGATACTGTAGACACTATTCGATAGGCCAAGCTTTGAAAAACTACAAACCTCAGATTTCCCACTTCCTGGTTGGATTTCTCTCAGGTTTTCACCTGCCATATGAGTTCTGTTATACTCAGACATTATTCAAACAGTTTTAGAAACTTCAGTGTTTTCTATCCAATAATATGCATATAAATCGCAACTGGGACTGAGTAGCAGGCTGTTCACTCTGGGCACATTTTTCATCCAAATGTGAAAATGCTGCCCCCTATCCTAAACAGGTTAAAAAATAAATAAATGGGCACATCTTTTCTCATAGCCTGTTTTCCCTTTGTCATTATATGTAGAGATATTAAATAGTTTCATACATTTTTAGAATAAGGCTGTAATGTAACAAAATGTGGAAAAAGGGGTCTGAATACTTTCCGAATGCACAGTAGACAGTTTCTGCTGGACAACGATTGTCCCTACTTTCAAGAATCCCTGAGCTAAGGGGCAGATGTAGCCAGGCTATATAAATAAGTGCAGACAGAAACTTAGAGGTAGCTTACAACAAATGCTAGCAGACAACTTTATTTAACATCATTAAAAAAGTTCCATTAAACCATCTCACATTTAAACAATGGAAGCCTGCTTTTTTTGTCCCAACATTTTACAAGAAACAGTAAAAAAGATGAAGCATCATCAAAAGACAAAACATTTTTTAAATTTTATTCGCAATTAGATCCAAGATAAGAGCATAAAAGAAATGTGGCACTGGCCAGTCCAGAACAGGCACTCAAGTCCTGCTTAACCATACAAGTCAGTTTGGTACTGCATATTATATTGACGTCCCCTTCCTCCCCCTCACACCTCTTCTTGATGTGGTGGGTCAAATGTAATCTCGCAAGCCTTCATCTCAAGCTCTCTCGTTTACAATATGAAATGTCTGGAAGTAAAAGGTGACTAAGGGCCAGCAGTCCTCATTTAGGATGTCTGTCTCCCTTCCTCAAAACATGATACTGATTCCTCCTAAAATGGCCCATTCCCAGAGAAAAACAGACACGCACCTCATGTGCAGGCTACTGTGGGGCTTCAGGTGTGTGTAGTTGGCAGGCCCAACAGACAGGGGGCACTCAGCAGGGACGGGTGGCTGCTGACATGCATGGTCCCTGCTGTGGAGTACTTGAGGAAAGTAGCACGAGTATCTTTGCTCTGGGCCCGGGCTGCAGCCCCTGCCTGGATGAGCATTATCCTCAGCAGGGTCGTCTCACTGAAGGAGGCAGACAGGACAAAAAGGTTGGGTCAAAACACAAAAAGTACATTCTACTTCAAAGTCTAATAGTGAAAATGATTGGGTATCATGTCAAGTATATTTGCAATCAAGAAAAGAGCCTCTTCTCACCTGCCTACGTGGATACTTGAGGCAACACACCAGGCAGTTTCTCCCTCTGGGGTGGGGGGCTCCTGCAGTACCCTGCGGGACAGACAGAGGGCAGCACCAGCCAGGTGGGCAGCCAGGAACACCACACACTGTCCCTCCAACAGAGAGAGCTCCAGAAGGTAACGGGCCATCCACACCACCTGGACGTAGAGACACGTAAAGGGGGACGTTCCAGGTTGTCTTAATTGCGGTTGTGCTGGACATCTCAGATTACTAACATTGTCATGTGGATCTGATAATCTGAGCAGTTTGACTAGCAACTAGGTTAAAGCAGTCATTTGGCCAATGTCTGAACATTCCCATGGCGCCACATAGCACTTGTTAAGTGACATTCTGCATTGTGCAGTTAATTTCTGAAAGTTTTGTATCCCTATTAAGATGTCCAGTGAAGGTAGACATGCAATTTGTTGACATCACAATACCGTACCAATTTACATATTATCCTGAATGCTAAACAAAACAAAACGGGTGTTAAATTCACTGCTCTGTCATTTGAGGGAACTGTCCGAGGCACTCGTCTTGTTAACTCTCCAACATTTAGAGAATAAAGGAGCCAACATGGCATCCATTCTAGAATCTGTCCGAACTGCTCAGGGTTAAAGTGTTGAGGGTTCACCCACCTTGGCACTGCAGTGGGCGATTGAGGCAGAGAGGAGCAGGAAGTGCAGGGGAGAACAGTGGGAAAGCTCAAACTTCAGCTCAGTAAGGACTCGGCGCTCCATACGGAGCAGCTGTCTATTGGAGTAGCCATTCTCCATGAGGAAGCACAGCTCAGACACCTGAAGAGAGGGAGGGGTTTGGAGAACACTAGAGAAAGCCCTGGTACAAAAACAACCCTGCTCAATCCCCTTCTCTAGCTCCCACTGTCAGTGTTTGAAAGTCTGGAAGAACCAGACATATGCAACTCTTAATTGATTATGCTACACCAAGCTAGGCATAATGGCTTCAGTGAGGGAAAACATTGGTGAAGAACACCATATGTATCTGACCTAGGTTTGATGTAGAGTACCTCAGGGAGAAGACACTCTTCTTTCTTGGCAGCCAGGAAGAGACAGACCACTCCCAGTAGCTGCAGTTTGGCTGTGTTAACCTTGATCTGGTGTAGGCAGCGGTTCAGGAGGTGGACAGACAGGTAGAGGGTCTCCTCTGAGAAATGGAACACCTCCTGTAAGAGGCAGGGGTGATGGGAGGACACAATGGCCTGAATTCTACCACATACATTTAGTCTTAGGTACGCTGAAGGGCATCTGCTTAAAACCTGCTTCACTTTAGAGGGTCAACCTGTTGTCAAGTGCACATTTTCTAAATTTGAGAAGTAGCAAGGTGAGTACATTTTAACCAGGAAATCCTTTTAGATATATAGTAGAGGGACACGAGGGGAACTCACATGGACTTGGATGAGCCAGTCGACCAGGATGGCACGGGTGGTGTATGTGAAAGGTCTGGGTAGGTCTGCATTGGGGAAGGTGAACCGCAACTGACTTCTCTGGAAAAGGAGGCAGTGTCAATTAGAGGTCGACCGATTATGATTTTAACGTCGATACAGATTATTGGAGGACCAAAAAAGCCGATACCGATTAATGGGCCGATAATTTTTTTTTATTTGTAATAATGACAATTACAACAATACTGAATGAACACTTATTTAACTTAATATAATACATCAATAAAATCAATTTAGCCTCAAGTAAATAATGAAACACGTTCAATTTGGTTTAAATAATGCAAAAACAAAGTGTTGGAGAAGGAAGTAAAAGTGCAATACGTGCCATGAAACTAACGTTTCAGTTCCTTGCTCAGAACATGAGAACATATGAAAGCTGGTGGTTCCTTTTAACATGAGTCTCCAATATTCCCAGGTAAGAAGTTTTAGGTTGTAGTTATTGTAGGACTATTTCCCTCAATACCATTTGTATTTCATTAACCTTTGACTATTGGATGTTCTTCTAGGCACTTTAGTATTGCCAGTGTAACAGTATAGCTTCTGTCCCTCTCCTCGCTCCTCCCTGGGCTCGAACCAGCAACATAACGACAACAGCCACCATCGAAGCAGCGTTACCCATGCAGAGCAAGGGAAACAACCACAGGCTCAGAGCGAGTGACGTTTGAAACGCTATTAGCGCGCGTTAACTAGCTAGCCATTTCACTTCGGTTACACCAGCCTCATCTCGGGAGTTGATAGGCTTGAAGTCATAAACAGTGCAATGCTTGACGCACAACGAAGAGCTGCTGGCAAAACGCATGTAAGTGCTGTTTGAATGAATGTTTACGCGCCTGCTTCTGCCTACCACCGCTCAGTCAGATACTTGAATGCTTAGTCAGATTATATGCAACGCAGGACACACTAGATAATATCTAGTAATATCAACCATGTGCAGATAACTAGTGATTATGATTGATATTTTGTTTTTTATAAGATAAGTTTAATGCTAGCTAGCAACTTACCTTGGCTTACTGCATTCGCGTAACAGGCAGTCTCCTTGCGGAGTGCAACGAGAGGGGGGCAGGTCGTTATTGTGTTGGACTAGTTAACTAAGATTGGATTCCCCGATCTGACAAGGTGAAAATCTGTCGTTCTGCCCCTGAACGAGGCAGTGAACCCACCGTTCCTAGAACATCATTGAAAATAAGAATGTGTTCTTAACCGACTTGCCTAGTTAAATAAAGGTATTAAAATAAAAAAATAAAAAAGGCAAATCGGTGCCGATTTCTGATTGTTATGAAAACCTGAAATCGGCCCTAATTAAATCGGCCGACCTCGTGTCAATGACAGAAGTACAGCAAACCAACAAAATAACTCCACTAGCTTGGTTTCCAGCCCATTGGCAAAAGATTTTCATGCGGATATTCAAACAATTTCCCAGTGGCGTTTCAACCAAATTGAAATTTGCAGACAAAAATAACATTTGCATTTCCATTACAGCTTCAACTCTACCGATAGTTTTGTCACAAAAACAGTTGCATTAAATAGCAAATGCGCAGACTCTGGCCTTCGTGACTCAAAGTTTATGGTTGCTAAAATCAATAGCTTGCTGAATTAATTTTACAGACAGAAAGATCACACCATGTTGAATGAAGAAATGCTCTGTTCGCATTTATAAAATTGTACCAAAACTTCCTGTTGCAGCACAGCTGACGTGATATTTTTTTTTATTATACGGTATGACTACCAGCATAAAAATTGTAGATGGAAACCTATTTACTGATTCAAATGTAGAGTGATTCTTGACTAACAATACAAGTTTACTCCCAATCTTGTTCAACTTTCCTAAGTTGTGACAAGAGTGTGAGCTAAAGCCTAGGAAGCTAAAAACACTAGGAATTAACTCTGGGATCTATCAAGACTCTGGTTCTGACGCAAGGCTACTCATTACATGAAACCACCTCTATTACAACCCCCACCATCATGTCAGAGAAGATGTCCCATGCGTAGCTCCTGTCGTAGATAAGACCAAGCGTCTCCATGGCCAGCTCAGTCTCATGACGAAGCATGCCAGGCACCAACGCCTGCAGGCTATAGAGGCCCTGGAGGCCATGCAGGTAGATCAGCACAGCCTCTTCCTCCATACAGCCACCTGACCTTAGTAGAGATAGGGTTAACTTAGTACAGACATGGCTTGACACAAAATTATATGTTATATTTGGTACAGGAATATATTGCAGTGACCTGAATGAGAGGGGCTGTCGTCCTCATGGAAGCCCATGATAATGCCATCATCTGTTGACACAGGCAGCCTCCTGGCCTGCAGACATACACAGCAGGACAATTACATTAACAGAGTGTGGCACAGAGGAAGGATAAGATATCAAAATATGGTATTGTAAGACTGCATTAATATGGAGACTCCACATACTGTTCTGAGACTTCAATAAATGATTTGATGTGAAGTGTACTCGATGCATAAAGACTAGAGAGCAAGCAATGGGGTGAGACATTAGGATATGCACTTGAATGTGGGCCTTCGCAGCTGGGGTTTATTCATTATGCCAATTCTGTTGCAAAATACTCCTTAAACATAAGCCAACTGAAAGGAACCTACCTGAATTAGTCCAATAGAACCTCAAATTTTACAGTATGGACTAATGATTACACTCCAGAACAGACGGAAGAGCGTTAACAGGGGGAAGAGGAAATGGAATAGAAGGCAGGTCAGGATCTATTAGAATGAAAGGTGTACCCATCTGGCCTCTGGCTCAGTTTTCTGGTAGGTCCCCTTGGACTCTCCCTCCTGGGGCTGCCAACGCTCTTTGGGCCCACAGGCATTGGCCAAGGCTCTTAAGGGGGCTCGTCTCTCTTCCGCCACCTGTGATGGAGGCAGCCAAAAATACATCTTAAGGACGGATGAAAATGTACACAACGGTTACCTATATAAACTCAGCATTGCCTGCAATGACAAGCAAAGTCAGAAGATGCGGTGACACACCACCCCAGACCATGACGGAACCTCCAGCACCAACACGATCCCGTTCCAGAGCACAGGCCTCGGTGTAACGCCCATTCCTTCAACGAAAAACGCAAATCCGACCATCACCCCTGGTGAGACAAAACCGCAACTCATCAGTGAAAAGCACTTTTTGCCAGTCCTGTCTGGTCCAGTGACGGTGGGTTTGTGCCCATAGCCGACGTTGTTGCCGGTGATGTCTGGTGAGGACCTGCCTTACAACAGGCCTACAAGCCCTCAGTCCAGCCTATTGTGGACAGTCTGAGTACTAATGGAGGGATTGTGCGTTCCTGGTGTAACTGGCAGTTGTTGCCATTTTGTACCTGTCCAGCAGGTGTATGGATGTACCGATCCTGTGCAGGTGGTGTTACACGTGGTCCGCCCCTGCGAGGACAATCAGCTGTCCGTCCTGTCTCCCTGTAGTGCCGTCTTAGGGGTCTCACAGTACGGACATTGCAATGTATTGCCCTGGCCACATCTGCAGTCCTCATGTCTCCTTGCAGCATGCCTATGGCACATTCACGCAGGTGAGCAGGGACCCTGGGCATCTTTCTTTTGGTGTTTTTCCAGAATCAGTAGAAAGGCCTCTTCAGTGTCCGAAGTTTACATAACTAACCTTAATTGCCCACCGTCTGTAAGCTGTTCGTGTCTTAACGACCGTTCCACAGGTGCATGTTAAGCATTTCACTGTAAGGTCTACACCAGTTGTATTTGGCGCACGTGACAAATAAACTTTGATTTAATGTTCATTAATTGTTTATGGTTCATTGAACAAGCATGGGAAACTGTTTCAAGCCTTTACAATGAAGATCTGTGAAGTTACTTGGATTTTTACAAATTATCTTTGAAAGGCAGGGTCCTGAAAAAGGGACGTTTCTTTTTTTGCTGAGTTTAAATCCTAATAAGCATTCTAAAAACAGAAATGACAAATTACAAAGCCCCTACCCTGGACTAGATTTAAAAATCACTAAACCATCCACTTGTCTGAAATTGAAAATGCATTTAGAAAGTATTCAGACCTGCACTTGTTCCACATGTTGTTACAGCCTCTTAAGATGGATTCAACCCCGCCCTCCCTATCAATCAATTTACACACAATACCCCATAATGACAGAGAAACCAGGTCTACAAATTAACTATTAAAAACGGAAACATTTACATAAGTAGCCGGACCATTTACTCTGTACTTTGTTGAAGCACCTTCGGCAGCAATTACAGCCGCAAGTCTTCTTGGGTGTAATGCTACAAGCCTGGCACACCTGTATTGGGGAGTTCCTCCTATTCTTCTCTGAAGATCCTCTCAAGCCCCGTCAGGTTGGATGGGGAGCTTTGCTGCATAGCCATTTTCAGGTCTCTCCAGAGATGTTCGATCGGGTTCAAGTCTGGGCTCTGGCTGGGCCACTCAAGGACATTCAGAGACTTTTCCAGAAGCCATGCCTGTGTTGTCTTGGCTGTGTGCTAAGGCTTGTTATCCTGTTGGAAGGTTAACCGTCGCCCCAGTCGGAGGTCCTGAGTAGGTTGTCGTCAAGGGTCTCTGTACTTTACTCCGTTCAGCTTTGCCTCAATCCTGACTAGTTTCCCAGTCCCTGCCACTGAAAAACATCCCCCCCAGCATGATGCTGCCACCGCCATGCTTACCCGTAGGGATGGTGCCAGGTTTCCTCCAAATGTGACGCTTTGAATTCTTTGGCCTGAATGCCATCTTGGTTATATCAGACCAGAGAATGTTGTTTCTTATGTTCTGAGAGTCCTTCAGGTGGCGTTTGGCTAACTCCAAGCGGGTTGTCATGTGCCTTTTACTGAGGAGTGGCTTCCATCTGGCCACTACCATAAAGGCCTGATTGGTGGAGTGCTGCAGAGATAGTTGTCCTTATGGAAGGTTCTGCCATCTTTGGAGAGAAACTCTGGAATTCGGTCAGAGTGACCATCGGGTTCTTGGTCACCTCCCTGACCAAGGCACTCCTCTCCCGAATGCTCAGTTTGGCCAGAAGAAGAGTCTTGGAAGTAGTTTGGAACCACCATTTAAGAATAATGGAGGCCACTGTGTTCGAAGGGGCCCAACAATGACAGTCATTTTTTGGTACCCTTCCCCGCATCTGTGCCTTGACACAATCTTGTCTCGGAGCTCTACAGACAATTCCTTCAACCTTGTGGCTTGGTTTTTGCTTTGACATGCACTGCCAACTGTGGGACCTTATATAGACAGGTGTGTGCCTTTCCAAATCATGTCCAATCAATCGAATTTACCACAGGTGGACTCCAATCAAGGATGATCAATGGAAACAGAATGCACCTGAGAAATTTCATAGCAAGGGTCTGAATACGTAAGTGAATAAGGTATGTTTTTATAAATTAGCCAACATTTCTAAAAACCTGTTTTCGCTTTGTCATTATGGGGTATTGTGTCTAGATTGATGAGATTGTTTAAAAAAAAATCCATTATAGAATAAGGCTGTAATGAAACAAAATGTGGAAGGGGTCTGAATACTTTCCAAATGAAGTGCACACACGTGCGCGATGCCACCCCTCATCTCTGATTCTCCCCTGGGCGGGCAATATCAAATGCACCTATAGGCCATTTAATGTGGTCTCAATCATTTGATTAACAAGCTACTAAGCACAGGTCAAAGTTATATTTCTAAGATGCTGGGATGGTGTAAATAAAACTAGCCAGTTTTTACACACTGCAATAGATATTCCAAACCTATGCCCGTCTGCTCTTCTCTTGCTGATCAAAATAGTTTGTGTGCTTCTTAACCAATGGCTGTGCAGTGTAGAGCTACGGTGGCAGTTCAGGAGGGGAGTCAACGGTTTCTGCCAAAAATAGTTTCTGATTAGGCTTGGTCCCCCCCAAAAAATATACCATATTGTGCGCAGACTAGTCTGTTCTGTTCAGAGTAAGAAGGAGAGTGCATAGAGGAGGACCAGAGAGCAACTTTGATAGCTTGCTACTACAATAATTATTTCCCATGATGTATTTATCAGAGTTATTGACTTCACAATACACCAGATTCAAGTAACTTACATTACATCAGATGCATATTGGGATATCCTTGTATTGTTATTGACATTGAGGCAAACTTCGATTGGGAAGTAATCGAGACTGAACTATAAACGCAACATGTAAAGTGTTGGTCCCATATTTCATGAGCTGAAATAAAAGATCTCAGAAATGTTCCTTAAGTACAAAAGCTTCTCTCAAATTGTGCACAAATTTGTTTACATGCCTGTTAGTGAGTATTTCCCCTTTGCCAAGATAATCCATCCATTTGACAGCTGTGGTATATCAAGAATCTGATTAAACAGCATGACCATTACACAGGTGCACCTTGTGCTATGGAAAAAAGAAAGCCACTAAAACATGTCGCTACAGATGTCTCAAGTTGAGGGAGCACAAGAGCCGTTGCCAAAGAATTTAATGTCAATTTCTCTACCATAAGCTGCCTCCGTTGTTTTAGCTACTCACTGAAGAGTAGCCAGCAGTTAAAGAATCGCTGTCCATTCTTAGCCTGTAATTTAGGTAATTTGTGTGGTATAAAAATAAATAAAATCTGCTAATATGTAAAAGTATGTAGAATAGCATAACATGTTTAAAGGCTTTTTACTTTTATAAAACCAGGCAAACCAAAACATCCAAATGCATCTAAACGTGAACCAATGCTCAGTTGCGGTATAGTTCTAGAAACAAATCCCTCTACTTTCATATCACATCAAAAGTATTTCACAAATACAAAATACACTGCATACCACAAGAGGCTGGTGGTGCCTTCATTTGGGAAGCTGGGCTTGTGGTAATGGCTGGAGCGGAATCAAATACATAGATTCCATTTTCTCCCTTCCAACCATTATTATGAGCCGTCCTCCCCTCAGCAGCCTCCACTGCTGTACAGTTTTAACTGGTTCTAACAGTTGCAGCCAACAGTATTTTTTAGTGCCAACATGTTTGTGGTGTCCGTCTCCTGTTACACACACAGATATGCAGATACTGTTTTCCACAAACAATCACCCTAACCCTACACGGCCGCGTGGAAACCCTAACCCTACACGGCCGCGTGGAAACCCTAACCCTACACGGCCGCGTGGAAACCCTAACCCTACACGGCCGCGTGGAAACCCTAACCCTACACGGCCGCGTGGAAACCCTAACCCTACACGGCCGCGTGGAAACCCTAAAGTTGTCTACTAAATGATTATTTTTGGGGGATTCTTGCCGATATGAAAGGTAAAGTCTTTGTTTCATAAACCATATGACAAGCAGCGTGTGTTAGGATGTCCTCACTTTGTCCCTTTCAGCCAGTGTGTGAACTCAGTGGGGTTTGCTTCATTTTTTGTTCAGTATTGACACTCCAAAAGGAATGCCTCAAAAAGAGCCCCTGTTGAGAGTTGGTCTGAGTTTGATTTGCTTGAATTTCTCAGTCTGGTTTCCTTTTTCAGGGCAATGTGAAAACAAAGCTCCCCAGGTGATTTTGTCATTATTCCCACACCACACACTAAACTAGTGCAACACAGTTTCCCCTGCCATTACCCAAAAAGAGAAGATGACGTGCAGCCTCGTGGGGGGGGGGTTATAGTTATGATTATTTGTATGTAGTATTTGATCTATAGGCCAAGACAGCGTCAAACTGATTACTCGATTGTGGGGGTTGAATAGTGTGATTAGGCAACAGTTGGTGGGAATCACAATCAAATAAATCTGTAAAATAAAAAAGCAATTCTAGCTCTTAAAGGGGCAGTAGCCTACCTTGGGTGTACAATTGAATTTAAAGCAGTTATTAATCTGCAGTTATTTTGCCATTTCTTCTGTTACCAATACTATTTACATGTTAATAGTAGCTTCTGATTGCATTTAGTTAAAAGATTAGACGTAATTGTAATCTATTAGCTTCCTAAATGTACGTAGGCGCATATATATATATATATATATATATATATATATATATATATATATATATATATATATATATATATATATATATATATATATATATATACACACACATATACATACATATACATACACATATACACACACACACACACTGTTCAATAACACGTCCTGATGGAATGGCTGGTGCTTTACTATGTAAAACCCTGAGAGCATTGAGTGACTGTTGTAAAAAGACCTTGGTTTGTTCCTAAATATAGCAATGTGAATGCAAAGAGAACAGAAGCCTAAACAAAAAAAAGGGATGTGAACTGGCAAAAGAGCTGAGTTCTCACCCAAAGGCAGTACAAAAAATTATTTTGCCTTCATTTATTTTACCCCAGAGTTCACTTTAAAGACTGAGATGGCTTATTTTATTAAAAGGACGATGTGTAAACACCCTTAATAACAAAACTCCCTCCTACAGAAGATGCCTTTGTCCAATGACATGTGTAATGGACCTGAGCATCATGATCAAGGGCTACAAATGATCTATGAAACCATTCCCACCCAAAACCAGAAAATGAATGTAAATTGTTTGAATAGTTTTATTTAACTAGGCAAGTCAGTTACTAACAAATTTACAAATTGCGGCCTACCAAAAAGGCAAAAGCCCCCCTGTGGGGTTGGGATTAAAATCATAGGACAACAAACATCACGACAAGAGAACCCACAATACATAAGAGACCTAAGAACACAGCATGTTAGCGCCACATGACAACACAACATGGTAGCAGCATAAAACATGGTACAAACATTATTGGGCACAGACAACAGCACAAAGGTAAGGCAGATACAGTTGTAGCTGCTTCGCGTGATGTATTGTATGTAAGTGTCCATGATTGAGTCTTTGAAGAGATGGAGATAAGTGTTTTTTTGCAGCTCGTTCCAGTCGCTAGCTGCAGCGAACTGAAAAGTGGAGCGACCCAGGGGTGTGTGCTTTGGGGACCTTTAACCAAATGTGACTGGCAGAACAGAACGGGTGTTGTATGTGGAGGACGAGGGCTAAAGTAGGTATCTTAGGGTGAGTGAGGCCTAAGAGGGTTTTATAACTTGAGCATCAACCAGTGGGTCGTGCGACCGGTATAAAGATAAAACCAGTTTATTTAGTAAATATTTTATTCACCAATCATGCAGTTAAAATAGAGTTACGGGCTTCTAAGTAAGCATTTCACGGGAAGGTTAACACCTGTTACATTCGGCGAATGTGACAAATAAAATGTGATTTACTTGGAAAGGGATAAACAAACTCGCAGGTGTGGGTCACCGGTGTTGTGCGCCATTTAAATGTTTGGACACATTATGGGACGTCGAATACACAAAACTGTATGCATTATATTTCAACTTTAAACTCACCTTCTTGTGCAAGTCCAGCAGTGGTATGGAATCGCAGAATCCGGTCTTGGCCATGATGCTTCGATCCGGAGAGAGCAAATTCACTTCGAGGCGCTGCAGCTACTTGAAACCACGAGGAGTGGCAGATGAGACACAAAACAGTCAACATTATCTGACAGTCGGCTAATAAACACACGTGATTGACTAATTGGGGTTGGGGAGGTAGACGTCATGATTTGCATGTGTGTGACTGATCCCTGATCAGTTTACACTTACATATTCAGCATACATTTGGCAGATGAGGAATTACCCTACATCAATCAATTTGTAATTCAAAACTTTTACAATACAATGCTTGCTTTATTAGTCTATTTGCATTTTTGTTGTCACGATACCCAAACGGACACACATCAAATCAAAAGGCATGAGTCACATGCGCCGAATATAACAGGTTTACCTTACAGTAAAATGCTAACCAACAATGCAGTTTAAAAAACATTTAAGAATAAGAGAAGAGTAACAAGTAATTAAACAGCACTAAAATAACAATAGCGATACTATGGGGAGGGGGGGGTACAGAGTGCAAATAGTCGGGGCAGCCATTTGATTAGATGTTCAGGAGTCTTATGGCTTGGGGTTCGAAACTGTTTTAGAAGCCTCTTGGACCTAGACTTGGCACTCCGGTACCGCTTACCGTGCTGTAGCAGAGAGAACAGTCTTTGACTAGGGTGGCTGGAGTCTGACAATTTTTCAGGCCTTCCCCTGACACCGTCTGGTATAGAAGTTCTGGATATCAGGAAGCTTGGCCCCAGTGAGGTACTGGGCCGTTCGCACTACCCTCTGTAGTGCCTTGCGGTCAGAGTCCGAGCAGTTGCCAAACCAGGCAGTGATGCAACCATGCTCCCGATGGTGCAGCTCTAGAGCCTTTTGAGGATCTGAGGACCCATGCCAAATCTTTTCAAACTCCTGAGGGGGAACATGTTTTGTCGTGCCCTCTTCATGACTGCCTTTTTGTGCTTGGACCATGTTAGTTTGTTGGTGATGTGGACACCAAGGACCTTGAAGCTCTCAATCTGCTCCACTGCAGCCTTGTCTATGAGAATGGGGACATGCTCGGTCCTCGAACACATCACAGGCTGGGAGCAGGGCACCAGAGAAATTAGGGGTATAGTGCCTTGCTCGAGGGCACAACAGCAGAAGGTAGCATATGGGACATTGAAGCTGGTAACCAAATGAAGAAAGAGACAAACACTTAATTCAGTACAAGTCTTTACTGGCACATAATTGTCACAATGTCAAATCTTGTAACAAGGGAGCTGAAGCTGTCTACCAGGACATAGTCTTCTCCCTAAAAACATAGCTTACCTTAGCTCCTCCCCAGGTAAACCTCAACTCAAAAACAAGCTAACAATTATTGGTACACCAGCATTGCGATATGACATTCGTGACTATTGATCACATTCAAAATACAGAGAAGCAAGGTAATTATTGTAAAGCTACAACTCACATTCTATCTACAAAGCTGTGGATTTCCCCTCTTCTAGCCTATAAATGATGCATTCATCAAACCTTTTTGGTATTTACATTGCCAGTGAAGAGTTCCATTTCGATTGTCTGTGTGTAAAGCCTACAAGAGAGGTCAGGGGTGTTGGCTTGCATGTTAGGTGTACACACTACTAGACAAAGCATGTTCAATTTATTGAGACAGAGAGCAACAAGGTTCAGAGACGTGTGGCTTTACTGCCAGTGTCAACATTACAAAAGGTCCACAACACCCCCTCGTGGCCATCCTAACATTGAAGACGACATGAGAGGGCCATCAGAGGGAGGTTGTTCCTGAAATCCGGTCCTGCCGTTTCTGAAGCTGCATTTACCAGGGCTGAATCTGGGCCTTAGTCAAGAAGGGATGGTGGAGGGATGTTTCCCATAGCCTCAGAGTACAGCAGTCAGACTATACTAACCCACTGAGGTACGGAGGATACAGGTACAGAGCACAGACTTGAGAGCTGTTCTACAATGCCCCACATCAACCTGCTGCTGTGCATGAGTACACACACACACACAAAAAGGAACACATGAATGATCGAAATGAACAACCTAAAGAAATATCAACATGTTTAAACTTGTTTTATATAGACACACACACACACACATTTAATATATATAATTGAGACAATGTCTTCCAAAGTTTTGGAATAGGTGGACCAAAAGGGAACAACATATCAAGAACAAAGATAAATGAAATGTTCCATGAGTGAAGGAATCTTTTTTTTTTTTTAAAGGCAAAAATGAAATGTCACAGCACTTAGCTGTGGCCCACAATGGTTGTTTCACCTGTGACCACTTCTCTATATGCCTTACATGCATTCAAGACTGGTGCATCATGTGAGGGTTCCGCTCCCGTCAAAATCTGTCTACGAGAGAATACAGCGATAAGCAGATTGACTACCCTCCCGCCTTTGGGACGACTCCCTTTGTTTGAGCAGAGACAAGACCATCTCGTCATTATATACAGCATCACACCAGAATTGGAGTCAATTCCATTTCAATCCATGACTAACGCCGTTGACTTCCTAAATTGACCCCAACCCTTGTTTACATGGTCCTACTCCGGCATACTGACAGATGACTTAGTCTGTGTCTTATATTACTTTAAAAATACAAACCACAACCTTCAATATCAACCTTGTGACGAGTCTAGCTTGGCCTCATCACAAATAATAATTGATCCATGATAAAAACGTTTTCATCCTTAAATATGGAAACGTTCCAATTATTTAAAAAACAACAGATCTTTACATCAAAATAAAAAGTGAACAGATGATTCTAAAAAATTATTGACAGCTATTCTCCAGGATATTTCTGCTCAGAGGGAGTGACAGCTACTGGAAAAATGTGAATGGCTGTGTGGGGATCTGGACTGGGCTCCGGACAGGGGATTGGTCAGGCTGGCGCTGTGGTCACTCATTCTTTTCTCATGACCGTTCTAACCACCAGGGGAACAAGTCAATCCGCAAGGCTGCTGAAGCTACAACTCCACCACCTCTCTTTTCCCTTTAAAAGTCTCATCGACTGTGCTGTAGTGTCCTTTCTTCTCCTTGTTTAGCCGACATGCAGAATCCAAAGATATCCATGCAGATGCATAAACATAAAACTGATGTTGAAATTCAAATGGTTGTTCATACATTCTCTTCCACACACTCAAACCCATTCCTATACACAGTGCAAGCAGGGAAATGGCTACTCTTCAAGGTACACACTTCTTCTTTACCCCTCTCCCACTCCACTTTCCCTCTGTAGGAACAGTCCACACGACTTGTAACAGCAAGTTTCAGCAAGAGCACTTGTAAATTGCAGAAATATGGCTTTTAAAACCGTAACAATCAAAATAAAAACGAGTTTCAATATTTTTCGCCCTCCCCCCAAAAATATTTTTCTTCTTCTTTCATGTGTTTCTACATTTGTTTGGATTATTTTTTATTTTTTATCCAGTAGTAAAAAAAACACATCTGCAGTGTATGGAAGGATTCATGTGTTGTTTGTCAGTGTTTGTGTGTGTTGGATAGGTGCCGCATGCGTTTGGCTGGTGGTGGAGTGGTATTTGCTGGCATAACCCAGGGATGGTAAAGTGTTGTCCATGTTTTGATGTGCCCAGTGTAGTAGTAGTGTGGAGGGCAGACAGGTGGGGTCCTGCAGGCATGGCCAAGGGCAGCCCTGTCCTGTTCCACCTGGTCCCGTCAGAATGAGAGACAGGGCCGCCAGTCTATCCACACAGGCCTGCTGAGGTCAGTCATCACGTCATGCTCTAGGATCCATGTTTTCACCACTTCCTGGTGTGTGTGTGTGTCTTGTGCAAGTGTTTGTTTGAGTGTGTCAGTTTGTGTGCACGCACACACCCATTTCCCCAGCAGTGCTAGTGTGTGAACATGTGGTAGCTTGCCTGCTCATGTGAGTGTGTGAGGTCAGTCCCGTATGCTGGTGGCGGAGTAAGAGAACTGAGGGAAGTGTGTGCGAGAGAGGTCAGTCCCGTATGCTGGTGGCAGAGTAAGAGAACTGAGGGAATTGTGTGCGAGAGAAGTCAGTCCCGTATGCTGGCGGAGTAAGAGAACTGAGGGAAGTGTGTGCGCTGGTCTTGGTCTTCTGCGTCTAAGCTGTGGTCTGGAGTAGACAGAACCAGGATTTAATACACAAACAAGGAAATGTTTTATTTTTCTTCCTACAATTAAAAAACAATTTTTAAACAGTGAGACAAACACAAAGAGACACATTCAACTCACACTTGTCCGGGGGCGTTACGGTGATGGTCTGTGCCGTGAACTCATCGTCAAAGTAGCGCGTGTCCGTCTCCGACGTCACCTGGGGCTTGAAGGGAGGCAAGAGCTTCCTCTCTACCACATCCTGCCAGTTGATGGTGGTGAAGAACATATGAGTCATCACGTCTTTGGCATCTTCTTGTCCACCTCCAAGCCTACAAAATGATCAGTAATCATCAGCATCGTCACTATTTTCCTCACTCAATTGATATAAATATAAGACAGAAATACACACCTCTGCTTGGGGTCCTTTTTGAGCAGGCCAGCAAGCAGGGCCTTGGCTTCGGGGGCCAGGTTCTTGGGGAAGCGGATCTCCTCCATGAGAATGAGCTCAAACAACCGCTCGTGGTCCTGGTTGTAAAAGGGCAGTCGACCGCACATCATCTCATACATGACCACACCCAGACCCCACCAGTCCACCGCTCGGCCGTAGTCATTGTCCTCTAATACCTGGAGGGGAGAGAGATACAACTGAGATACAAAGAGAAATAGCAAATCCAATTCTATGGAAGCCATTGCAATGTGAACAATGAACTATTTGCAGACGGGCTGTCTATTCCGGTTGATAATCATTTACTTTACAACGGTAGAGTTAACTTTGTATGTTAAGCATTCTTTGCTGGATAGAGAATTATTGACTGGAAACCAATCCAAGATGAGAAACCAGCAAGGAATCTATCTGGAATTGTTAACTGGACACACTGCCATGTACTGTTCAAAGCACAACTAGAATGTATGATTTTGTTCACTACACTGTAGTTACCTCAGGTGCAAGGTATTCTGGAGTCCCACAAAAGGTCTTCATGGTAGCCCCATCTGTGATTCCCTCTTTACACAGTCCAAAATCTGTGATCTTTATGTGTCCATCTTTATCCAGCATTAAGTTCTCCAGCTGGAAGAGGAAGACAGAGAGAATGAAGAGTGAGTGACCACAGGAGAATCAGCAGCAGAAAACACCACCGCTGACATGACAGCTAACTGTAGAATGGACCACAGACTTACAGGCTTTTCACCAAGAGGCTGGTGCTCAATCAAATCACAATGTATTGTCGCATACACATATGATGGGATGTATAGACGTTGTGGACAGAATATGTAGTATATCTGAAGAACACGTATGATAGAATAGTCACACACACACACACACACACAGCTGAATAGAATGGACTTGACTAGAATACAGTATTTACATATGAAATGGGTGAAAGAGTACGGACACATTTCAAACAATAGGAAATATGGGCTGTTTTCCTTGACCCAGATTAAGCAGTCTGTGGTAGGATTGAGCCTAGTCCTATACTAATTCAGAAGCACTTTTAGTCCAAGACTGGGCTTCATCTGGGTCCAGGAAAACAGACCATATTTCATATTGTGCGAAATGTTAGTCTTGAGAATATACTTTCAATGTGAGGAGGTGCGTCAGGGAAACATCAGCCAGACATCCAGACAGGGAAGCGGCCATTACCTTAAGGTCTCTGTAGACAACGTCCCGTGAGTGGAGGTACTCCAGCGCAGACACAATCTCCGCACCGTAGAACCGTGCCCGGTCTTCTGTGAACACACGGTCTCGCGACAAGTGAAAGAACAGCTCTCCTCCGTTTGCATATTCCATCACAAAGCATAGCCGGTCATGTGTTTGGAACGCATATTTCAGTGTCTGTGTGTGAGGTGGGGGGAGGAGTCAGAATTAGTGACCACATTTGAATCAGGTGGCTCGTTGATGAAATGTTGTAATCAGTGTTCAGTAAGGTCAGATGATGTCAGATAGGAACTCACCGTTAAGAAGGGATGCCTTGTATTCTGAAGGACTCTGCTTTCTGTTACCGTGTGTGCTACCTCATCCTTATGGAACAGATCACACAAAAACACACCATAAGGGACAGACATTCACCCAGCAGTGTACAGCTGGACTTGGACTTCTGAGCCACTCAAGAACCCACAATAGAACCAAGAAGTAACAGTCATCAAAAGCAGCATACTTCCAGGGGTATGGTGCAGAAGTCTGGCCTCGTACAGAACGGAACACTTTTCCCTATATAGTGCACTACTAGTTTTGACCAGCGCCCTATGGGTACCGGTCAAAAGTAGCGCCATATATAAGGAACCATTTGGAGGCCTCTGTCTGAGCGACTGTCATTTCCTTTGATGCCAAATGGTTACCTTAGCGATGATGACTTCTTTCCTCAGGATCTTCATGGCGTAGTACATTCCTGTGGCCTTCTCCTTCACCAGGATCACCTTACCAAACGTTCCCTTCCCTAGCAGCTTCAGGTAGTCAAAGTCACTCATGGTCTGTGGGGGGGAGACAAACACCATGAGAGTTCAGATCTCAGGCTTATTCAAGACAGCTTGGATGACAGGATTTATTTGACCATGACAATTACAGAGTATAAGTAATAAAGAGTTTACATAGACCTGCACAACGGTTTTAGATGAAGAACGAGCAGAGAATGGAGCAGAAAACGCACCAACACACACTATGGCCCAGGTCACATAAGGAGATGGTAAACCAGCTGTGATGAGGTACTGTTACTAAGGAGGAGATATTCAGAACTAGGATACAGAGTTTCCAATGGACAAACGCAGCCACATCTAGAGGAGGGCTGTTGGACAAACACAAAGAGCACTGACAGGTCTGCTAGGTTGGTAGGGGGACAGTGACAGGTCTGCTAGGGGGACTCGAGGACAGGTCTGCTAGGGGGACTCGAGGACAGGTCTGCTAGGGGGACTCGAGGACAGGTCTGCTAGGGGGACTCGAGGACAGGTCTGCTAGGGGGACTCGAGGACAGGTCTGCTAGGGGGACTCGAGGACAGGTCTGCTAGGTTGCTAGGGGGACAGGACAGTGACAGGTCTGCTAGGTTGCTAGGGGGACAGGAGGACAGTGACAGGTCTGCTAGGTCTGCTAGGGAGACAGGAGGACAGGTCTGCTAGGGAGACAGGAGGACAGGTCTGCTAGGGAGACAGGAGGGCAGGTCTGCTAGGGAGACAGGAGGACAGGTCTGCTAGGGAGACAGGAGGACAGGTCTGCTAGGGAGACAGGAGGACAGGTCTGCTAGGTTGCTAGGGGGACAGGTCTGCTAGGGGGACAGGTCTGCTAGGGGGACAGGTCTGCTAGGGGGACAGGTCTGCTAGGGGGACAGTGACAGGTCTGCTAGGTTGTTAGGGGGACAGGAGGACAGTGACAGGTCTGCTAGGTTGGTAGGGGGACAGGAGGACAGTGACAGGTCTGCTAGGTTGGTAGGGGGACAGGAGGACAGTCACAGGTCTGCTAGGTTGGTAGGGGGACAGGAGGACAGTAACAGGTCTGCTAGGTTGCTAGGGGGACATGAGGATAGTGACAGGTCTGCTAGGTTGCTAGGGGGACAGTGACAGGTCTGCTAGGTTGCTAGGGGGACAGTGAATGGTCTGCTAGGTTGCTAGGGGGACAGTGACAGGTCTGCTAGGTTGCTAGGGGGACAGTGACAGGTCTGCTAGGTTGCTAGGGGGACAGTGACAGGTCTGCTAGGTTGCTAGGGGGACAGTGGCAGGTCTGCTAGGTTGCTAGGGGGACAGTGGCAGGTCTGCTAGGTTGGTAGGGGGACAGTGACAGGTCTGCTAGGTTGCTAGGGGGACAGTGACAGGTCTGCTAGGTTGCTAGGGGGACAGTGACAGGTCTGCTAGGTTGGTAGGGGGACAGTGACAGGTCTGCCAGGTTGGTAGGGGTACAGTGACAGGTCTGCTAGGTTACTAAGGGGACAATGACAGGTCTGCTAGGTTGACAGCAGAACACTGACCACTTTGTTGCGGGACTTGGACATGGCCACCTCCATCTCCTCCATGCTGCTGCAGTCGCTGGGGGAGCCAAACGTGACGTCCATGGGCGCCTCTTCCTCTCGCATCTTCAGGCCGTTGGCCACCGCTTGGATCGCCCTCATCCATTCCTCCCTGGAAGGAGAGAGGAGGTTAAATGTAGATCACTTCAAGCCCAAAAGACATTAATGTACATTGACTGAGTGTGTGTGTGTTTGTGTGTAGATACGGTGGAAATGAGGGTGATTAACTAGTGAGGTCAATTGAGGTCACTAATGGGGTCAATTGCAGACCTCTAATCCTGAAAGTTGGTTAAGTAAAAATAATACAACTTGGAGAAGGAGGGCATTGACCAGTTGACAGAGAAACAAACACCCACTCAACTCTTCCATGTTGTCCCTGCCTCTGGACCTTTCTGTTCTCACCTTTCTTCGTTACTCTCCACGTGGAAGGTGCGCTCTATGACTGTGGTCCACTGTAGGCAGCGGATGACAAACGTGTAGGGCCTGGGCCGTTCTGTCTTCATCAGCTGGCACTCTGCAGACAGGGAGTAATCGAGAAGTTAGAGTGTGCTACTCTAGACACTGAGTGAATCTCAATAGTCGTCCCTCGATTCCTCTCCTCCAGTCTTCTCTAAAAACCTCCTCAAAAAGTCACCTTATGATGTGAGGAGAGGATTCCAGGAGAGGAAACACAAGAAATAATTAAAAAATAAAAAATATTAAAATTAAGAGAGCCAATCTGTGGGAACACCACCAAGCAACTCTCATCCTCATCCAAGTACCACCAGGCTCTAGAAGTTGGCCCAAAAATGACAGAGACCAACCTGCCACAGAGAAGTTGTTGAGGGGTGGGAGGCTGTGGTCGGACGACATCTCTGGTTTCTCCTTGTAGCCGATGAAGGAGCCATCGCTCTTCAGGATGAAGTACCGTGGCCTCCACGTCTTAATGTACTCTCCTGCAGGGAGCGGGAGTTAGAGAGGGGGGAGAGCGGGAGTTAGAGGGGCACATGAGCCATACATACAGTGGAGAGAACAAGTATTTGATACACTGACGATTTTGCAGGTTTTCCTACTTACAAAGCATGTAGAGGTCTGTAATTTTTATCATAGGTACACTTCAACTGTGAGAGATGGAATCTAAAACAAAAATCCAGAAAATCACATTGTGTGATTTTTAACTTAAGATATAGGGGGCAGCATTTTCACTTTTGGATAAATAGCATGCCCCATTTCAACTTCCTGCTACTCATGTCAAGAATATAAGATATGCATATTATTAGTAGATTTGGATAGAAAACACTGAAGTTTCTAAAACTGTTTGAATCATGTCTGTGAGTATAATAGAACTTATGTAGCAGGCAAAACCCCGAGGACTAACCGTTCAGATTTTTTTGTTGTTGTTTTAAGTCTGTTAAAACGATATTTCTTAGGAACTTGTTTTCAGTTCCTTCCGCTTCCACTGGATGTCACCAGTCTTTGGAATTTGGTTGACTATTGGCGCAATTATTAGAAAATGGAAGAAGTTCAAGATGATGGTCAATCACCCTCGGTCTGGGGCTCCATGCAAGATCTCACCTCGTGGGGCATCAATGATCATGAGGAAGGTGAGGTATCAGCCCAGAACTACACAGCAGGATCTGGTCAATGACCTGAAGAGAGCTGGGACCACAGTCTCAAAGAAAACCATTAGTAACACACTACAACGTCATAGATTAAAATCCTACAGCGCACGCAAGGTCCCCCTGCTCAAGCCAGCACATGTCCAGGCCCATCTGAAGTTTACCAATGACCATCTGGATGATCCAGAGGAGGAATGGGAGAAGATCATGTGGTCTGATGAGACAAAAATATAGTTTTTTGGTCTAAACTCCACTCGCTGTGTTTGGAGGAAGAAGGAGTACAACCCCAAGAACACCATCCCAACCGTGAAGCATGGCGGTGGAAACATCATTCTTTGGGGATGCTTTTCTGCAAAGGGGACAGGACGACTGCACCGTATTGAGGGGAGGATGGATGGGGCCATGTATCGCAAGATCTTGGACAACAACCTCCTTCCCCCAGTAAGAGCATTGAAGATGGGTCGTGGCTGGGTCTTCCAGCATGACAACGACCCGAAACACACAGCCAGGGCAACTAAGGAGTGGCTCCGTAAGAAGCATCTCAAGGTCCTGGAGTGGCCTAGCCTGTCTCCAGACCTGAACTCAATAGAAAATCTTTGGAGGGAGCTGAAAGTCCGTATTGCCCAGCGACAGCCCCGAAACTTGAAGGATCTGGAGAAGGTCTGTATGGAGGAGTGGGCCAAAATCCCTGCTGCAGTGTGTTGAAACCTGGTCAAGAACTACAGGAAACGTATGATCTCTAATTGCAAACAAAGGTTTCTGTACCAAATATTAAGTTCTGCTTTTCTGATGTATCAAATACTTATGTCATGAAACAAAATTCAAATTAATTACTTAAATTCTAATGAATTACTTAATCATACAATGTGATTATCTGGATTTTTGTTTTAGATTCCCTCTCTCACAGTTGAAGTGTACCTATAATAAAAATTAGACCTCTACATGCTTTGTAAGTAGGAAAACCTGCAAAATCGGCAGTGTATCAAATACTTGTTTTCCCCACTGTATTAGGGTTTATGTTTAACTAATTCTGAGTAAAGTGGACACAGTGTCCTAGAAACAGAGTAACAGACACAGTGAAACAGCAACTAGTGAAGCTCAGCTCACCCCTCTTATGGAGCCAGCCCTCTCTGACCACACTGATGTCGTTCATGCTGGGGCAGAGGACGGAGGGTTGCTGGGTGTCAGGGTGGGGTCACAGGGGGAATGGGGGGGGGGCTGTGACTGTTGGCGAAGGGCGTCAGATGTGTCTCTGACAAAAACGTCACTCAATACCTGGGGGCCAGAAAGACCAAAGATAAAGATATTAGCCGCAATTGAAAGAGAATACATTTCATTGATTATTATTACAAATGAAAAGCTGAGTACTGATGATCATGAAAACACGTCACTGCGTTGGCTTATGACAATGGAAAATAATTGCACACATGACGATTACATAAACATCACTTTCCGAGATGTGTGTGTAATGTAAACTGGAAATAAGAGGCACTGTCAGATAGGAAAAACACTGTTGCATGGCAGGGGGCGTGGCTATGAGCGTGGTTGGTCGTCGGGGAGGCTACATTTTAGAGTACATTATAGAGGCCCCCATCTTGGTGCCGCAGAAGCCAATTTCCTGCAAATTGTACACATTTCTCCATTGAGCCGAGAGAACATTTTGCTGTTTTAAAGCTAGTTTCCTGCAATTCTATAGATTTTGCCCGGTGTTCTTTTGCTCAAACATAAAATACTTCTAAATTCATTGTTTTTGGAATGTTCTATTCTGCCTGTCTAGCTTCTATTTTGTAAGTTCTTAAAGATTACATATAAATATAAAATAAATAACATATAAAATAAATAACATAAAATAAATAATAATATATATACAGTGCCTTGCGAAAGTATTCGGCCCCCTTGAACTTTGCGACCTTTTGCCACATTTCAGGCTTCAAACATAAAGATATAAAACTGTATTTTTTTGTGAAGAATCAACAACAAGTGGGACACAATCATGAAGTGGAACGACATTTATTGGATATTTCAAACTTTTTTAACAAATCAAAAACGGAAGAATTGGGCGTGCAAAATTATTATGCAGATTTTTTTTGGTACCCTTTCCCAGATCTGCGCCTCCACACAATCCTGTCTTGGAGCTCTACGGAAAATTCCTTCGACCACATGGCTTGATTTTTGCTCTGACATGCACTGTCAACTGTGGTGTGTACCTTTCATAATCATGTCGAATCGATTGCAGTTACCACAGGTGGAAACAGGACGCACCGGAGCTCAAATTCAAATCTCATAGCTACGGGTCTGAATAATTAATATCTTTTTTCACCTCTTTTTCATGATATCCAATTGGTAGTTACAGTCTTGTCCCATCGCTGCAACTCCCGTACGGACTCGGGAGAGCCGAAGGTCGAGAACCGTGCGTCCTCTGAAACATGACCCCGCCAAGCCGCACTGCTTCTTGACACAACGCACGCTTAACCCAGAACCCAGGCAGACCAATGTGTCGGAGGTAACACCGTACACCTGGCGATCGTGTCAGCGTGCATTGCGCCCGGCCCGCCACAGGAGTCGCTAGAGCGAGATGGGACAAGGACAAACTGGCCCGCCAAACCCTCCCTTAACCCACACAACGCAGGGCCAATTGTACGCCGCCACATGGGTCTTGCGGTCGAGACAGGCTGCGACACAGCCTGGAATCGAATCAGGATCTGTAGTGATACACAGCAACGCAGGTTTATCTGCTTTAGAACGCTGCGCCACTCAGGATGCTAGGGACTGAATATTTATGTACATAATGAATCTGTTTTAAATGTGTTCCTAAATTTTATAATAAGGCTGTAACGTAACAAAACGTGGAAAAAGGTGTCAATACTTCCCGAATGCACTGTAAATGTGTTGGTAACATTTTCAGTGGCCATTTTTAAAAGTAGTCCTTGTGCATAGTTCTATTGTTTGTTAAAACCTCTTAAGGATCTGACCCTTTTTTCAATTTCTGCCTAAAATGACCAAATCTAACTGCCTGTAGCTCAGGACCTGAACCAAGGATATGCATATTCTTGATACCATTTAAAAGGAAACACTTTGAAGTTTGTGGAAATGTGAAATTAATTTAGGATAATTTAACATTACATCTGGTAAAAGGTAATACAAAGAAAATAGAAAATAAAAATAAAAGAGCTGCACACTCTAGGAGCTCAGATGCAAAAATGTAATACCAGCCAAGCTGTCTTCATCAGGGTATAATCACAAACACTGCGGGATGACTCGTTTATATAGTGTCAAAAGACACAGGTGTCTGTAATCATGGCCAGGAGAGGCCTAATATCATTGGTTAATCATCAAATATTAAAATGTCATACAAAGAACAGCATACAAACAAATGGATCGCATACGATCATAGATTAATTTGACTATACAAGTTTACAAACAATTACAATGGCAAAGTCACAATAATCACAAGAATGGCTTCAGATCAAAGTCTACGTTGAGACCGAAGTGCGCAAGGGTCTTTAAATTAAAGATCCAGGAAGCCTCTCGTTTTAACAATAAATTATCAAGGTCACCCACTCTCCTAGGGAGGGTGACATGTTCGATGCCAATATAACGCAGAGTCGATTTCCCTGTTTGTGGGTGTTTGAAGGATCTACATTTATAAGTGCCATTGCATTGAGCACAGCCATTACATTTGTAATTTCCATCCGGTAGGGGCGCAAATAGACGTTGTTCAGGAATATCTTGGGGTGGTAAATCAGAGTGTACCAATTGGTCTCAGATTTCTGCCCCGCGAGAATACGACCAAGGGAAGGTCCGAAAACACATTACCGAGACTATCATCGGATTTTAGGATGTGCCAATGTTTGTGAACAATTCCCTTAACTTGTTCAGAGCACGTTGAATAGCGGGTAGTTAGAACGCAAGAATGCGTCTTTTTGCGAGACTGACCTTGAAAAAGGTCATGTCTCGTTTTGTTTTGAATTTTCTCAATGGCAATATTAATCTGATCATTCTTGTAGCCCCTCTCCTTGAACTTTCTTTGCGTCTCAGCCATATTTCTGTCGAAATCGGATTGTTTTTTGCAAATTCTTTTGATTTGACAGAATTGGCTGTAGGGCAAACTGTTTTTCAAGGGAAGTGAGTGACAACTATCAGCCCTCAACAAACTGTTACGATCAGTAGGTTTCCTGTAAAGATCAGTGTATAGAACATTATCTTCACACAAGATCAGAAGATCAAGAAAACTGATTTGACGTGTATCAGATTGCATAGTAAATCTCAGATGCTCAGAACAGGAGATAAGAAAAGCATGGAGCGCCTGGAGCTGTTTTGCATCACCCCTCCATTGAACAAAATATCAGAGAAATACAAAGAAAATAAACATGAGTTTCGTTTTGGTACCATCTTTGAAGAGAGAAAGAACGGCCATGATGTATTATTCCAGCCCGGGTGCAATTTGGATCATGGCCACTAGATGGCAGCAGTGTATGTGCAAAGTTTTAGACTGATCCAATTAACAATTACATATCTGTTCAAAATGTCAAAACATATGCCCTAACTGTTCCAAACTGTTATGGTTGGGAAGCATGTGGACGCCTTAACAGGCATGCAGGTGTAAAATGAGGAGAGCAAAAAAAATTGACCAGCAAGGCTGACATGTTTTTTATTAAATCATCAAATCTCTGTTGACTGACTCCTCTTTCTGATTCTGGCCCGTGTGTATGTGAATCTTCATCACCAGAAAGTGTTGGGTCTGTGTCTGTTCTGCAGCCAGCTCTGTTCAGTTAGAGCCCAGCGGCCACCTGTCTCAGCTTGCCTTGGCACAGGCTAGCCGTACTCCTGGTTACCATGGGCACCGCACTACCGAATAATCCCCACCTTGTGATGCACTGCCCACCGGCTGTTACACAACTAGGCTACACAATCAAATAACTGCCAACTACCTTTCATCTCCCCACCCCCCGCTGCTGCTTCCTTATCTCATTTACCCAACTCATACACACGTGAAGTCCTCTAGAGCAGGGATTCCCAAACTTTTTCACTCGGGCCGCCATTCCAGCAATGGGGAACATCTTGCCTCCCCCCGCGCACGCTCCACATCTATTTCTATGCTCACAAGCACTGCCGATGACACAAACTGTTCACATCCCTCTTGTTGGTGGAGAAATGTTGTGGGTTTAAAGCAAATTTTATTGCAATTCTATTCATTTTGCCATGTGTATTCATGTGATATTTGAGTGACTAAAACAATATATATATGGGCTAGACAACATGACCAGAAGAACTGACGATGCAATACCCAAGGTGCATTCTACAATTACAACTTTAAAGAGTAAGTTGAGTTCCTGCCGACCCCTCAGTTTGGGAACCACTGCTTTAGAGGAACAAGACAAACAGAACTAGTGCTACCACCTTGGTAGTAACATGACCTTATTGGGTGAAACCTTTTGCAGCTAGCTTGAGCTGTCGCCTCTTTTCGGTTTGTTTACCCATTCCTCTGACTTCCAACTGACATTTCAAAAGAAAATGTCATGATGCAAGTCGTAATGACAGATGGAGGTAGGCAACAGTACTGGTACTCTGGTGTTCCCAGGTAAAGAGATGAGCTCTCTACTGGTATGTCACTAGCGATTTGTTTTGTTCCAAGGGATGGGCAACATGCCTGAACACTGCAGTGTCAAATCTCAGATTAGACCTACAAAGTAGAGGTCGACCGATTATGATTTTTCAACGCCGATACCGATTATTGGAGGACCATAAAAGCCGATACCGATTAATGGGCCGATTTATTTATTTGTAATAATGACAATTACAACAATAGTGAATGAACACTTATTTTAACTTAATATAATACATCAATACAATCAATTTAGCCTCAAGTAAATAATGAAACATGTTCAATTTGGGTTAAATAATGCAAAAACAAAGTGTTGGAGAAGAAAGTAAAAGTGCAATATGTTCCATGTAAAATATGTGCCATGTAAGAAAGCTAACGTTTCAGTTCCTTGCTCAAGAACATGAGAACATATGAAAGCTGGTGGTTCCTTTTAACATGAGTCTTCAATATTCCCAGGTAAGAAGTTTTAGGTTGTAGTTATTATAGGAATTATAGGACTATTTCCCTCAATAGTATTTATATTTCATTAACCTTTGACTATTGGATGTTCTTCTAGGCACTTTAGTATTGCCAGTGTAACAGTATAGCTTCCGTCCCTCTCCTCGCTCCTCCCTGGGCTCGAACCTGCAACATAACGACAATTAGCGCACGCTAACTTGCTAGCCATTTCACTTCACGGTTACACGAGCCTCATCTCGGGAGTTGATAGGCTTGAAGTCATAAACAGCGCAATGCTTGACGCACAACAAAGAACTGCTGGCAAAACTCATGAAAGTGCTGTTTGAATGAATGTTTACGCGTCTGCTTCTGCCTACCACCGCTCAGTCAGATTACATGCAACGCAGGACACGCTAGATAATATCTAGTAATATTATCAACCATGTGTAGTTAACTAGTGATTATGATTGATTGTTTTTTATAAGATAAGTTTAATGCTAGCTAGCAACTTACCTTGGCTTACTGCATTCGCCTAATAGGCAGTCTCCTTGTGGAGTGCAACGAGAGAGAGGCAGGTCGTTATTGCATTGGACTAGTTAACTGTAAGGTTGCAAGATTGGTTCCCCGAGCTGACAAGGTGAAAATCTGTCATTCTGCCCCTGAACAAGGCAGTTAACCCAATGTTCCTAAGCCGTCATTGAAAATAAGAATGTGTTCTTAACTGACTTGCCTAGTTAAATAAAGATTAAATAAAAGGTGTAAAAAATATAAATTAAAAAATTTAAAAAATTGGCGCCCAAAAATACAGATTCCCGATTGTTATGAAAACTTGAAATCGGACCCAATTAATCGGCCATACCGACTAATCGGTCGACCTCTACTACAAAGCACAAGACACCCAGACACCATGGACCAAAACTGTTACAGACCTATATCCATCCTGCCCTGCCTATCTAAGGTCTTCGAAAGCCAAGTCAACAAACAGGTTGACTTGGCAGGACCATCTCGAATCCCACCGTACCTTCTCCGCTGTGCAATCTGGTTTCCGAGCCGGTCACGGGTGCACCTCAGCCATGCTCACGGTACTAAACGATATCATAACCGCCATCGATAAAAGACAGTACTGTGCAGCTGTCTTCATCGACCTTGCCAAGGCTTTCGACTCTGCCAATCACCATATACTTATCGGCAGACTCAGTAGCCTCGGTTTTTCTGATGACTGCCTTGCCTGGTTCACCAACTACTTTGCAGACAGAGTTCAGTGTGTCAAATCTGAGGGCATGCTGTCCGGTCCTCTGGCAGTCTCTATGGGGGTGCCACAGGGTTCAATTCTCGGGCTGACTCTTTTCTCTGTATATATCAATGATGTCGCTCTTGCTGCGGGCGATTCCCTGATCCACCTCTACGCAGACGACACCATTCTGTATACTTCCGGCCCGTCCTTGGACACTGTGCTATCTAACCTCTAAACGAGCTTCAATGCCATTACAACACTCCTTCCGTGGCCTCCAACTGCTCTTAAACGCTAGTAAAAACCAAATGCATGCTTTTTCAACCGTTCGCTGCCTGCACCCGCACGCCCGACTAGCATCACCACCCTGGATGGTTCCGACCTAGAATATGTGGACATCTATAAGTACCTAGGTGTCTGGCTAGACTGTAAACTCTCCTTCCAGACTCATATCAAACATCTCCAATCTAAGATCAAATCTAGAATCGGCTTTCTATTCCGCAACAAAGCCTCCTTCATTCACTCCGCCAAACTTACCCTAATAAAACTGACTATCCTACCGATCCTCGACTTCGGCCATGTCATCTACAAAATAGCTCCCAATACTCTACTCAGCAAACTGTATGCAGTTTATCATAGCACCATCCATTTTGTTACTAAAGCACCTTATACCACCCACCACTGCAACCTGTATGCTCTAGTCGGCTGGCACTCGCTACATATTCGTCGCCAGACCCACTGGCTCCAGGTCATCTACAACTCCATGCTAGGTAAAGCTCCGCCTTATCTCAGTTCACTGGTCACGATGGCAACACCCACCCGTAGCACGCGCTCCAGCAGGTGTATCTCACTGATCATCCCTAAAGCCAACACCTCATTTGGCCGCCTTTCGTTCCAGTTCTCTGCTGCCTGTGACTGGAACGAATTGCAAAAATCGCTTAAGTTGGAGACTTATCTCCCTCACCAACTTCAAACATCTGCTATCTGAGCAGCTAACCGATCGCTGCAGCTGTACATATTCTATCGGTAAATAGCCCACCCAATTTGACCTACCTCATCCCCATACTGTTTTTATTTATTTACTTTTCTGCTCTTTTGCACACCAGTATCTCTACCTGTACATGACCATCTGATCATTTATCACTCCAGTGTTAATCTGCAAAATTGTAATTATTCGCCTACCTCCTCATGCCTTTTGCACACAATGTATATAGACTCTTTTTTTTCTACTGTGTTATTGACTTGTTAATTGTTTACTCCATGTGTAACTCTGTGTTGTCTGTTCACACTGCTATGCTTTATCTTGGCCAGGTCGCAGTTGCAAATGAGAACTTGCTCTCAACTAGCCTACCTGGTTAAATAAAGGTGAAATATTTTTTTAAATTTTTTTTAACTGCAGCTCATCATGGCAACTGTTCTCCTGGCCAATAGATTGACATATGAGTTTCAAAGAATCACATGTGAAGTTGTTCAGCTTTAGAAGATGAGCTTTTCCCTTCATCAACTAATAGGTCAGACGTCTGTTGGGATCCAAAACATTTTGCTTCCTATCTCCAAGATGGCAGAAAAAGCATAACATTATATATTTTAGTCATTTATTTGACACACTGATTCAACTTAGAGGAGCAATTTACGGTTAAGTGCCTTGCTCAAGGGCATATCGACTGATTTTCCACCTAGTCAGCTCGGGGACCTTTGGTTACCGGCCCAAAGTTCTTAAAAGGAAAACTCCACCCAAAACCTATTAGTCCATTATTGATATAGTCCCAAAATGTTTTGCATGTCAGCAATCAAGTTTAAGACATTTAACTTTGAAAATAGAGACTAATGAAACAAATACCGAAAGACCGTTTTTGGGTGAAATTGTCCTTTAACCGTTAGGCATCCCCACAGGGGAACCAGCATTATCAATTCCTAGAAACACAATGGGACAACACGTTCTGCTACAGGATAGGCTACGTAGATTTAACCATATTCTATTGGGAGAGGAGTAGTCAAATGTTCAATGATTATTTGTTAACACAATAAAATGATAAACAGTGGGAGGGGCCTGACATTACACAGAAGTGACTGGTGTCTGTTTGAACTGTACTGTTTGCAGAGATAAAATCCAATGGATCCCTTCCACTTAGTCAATTCCAAATATATTATTAAAATAATCAAGTGTAAATCTATGGGCTATTTAATGGGTTGATTTTGATGAGAACTGGATACCAGTAAGACACTTGAATTGATACAAATTCAAACAACACCAATAACAGCATCAACTAGGTGGGTAGGTTGCTACTTTCAAAAGAAAAACTTGCGTGTGAGTGACATGACTTAGCTAAATAACATTAAATGACCGGGGCTTTTCAGAGTAACGTTACGTCGAACGGTGACCATGAATCGATATTAGCCGACTCAACTCATCATAAATCGTGGAGTTAAGTTTAATCGGCTAGGTCGCCATCTCCACCTGCCCCTTGTAAAAATGTTGTTGACAGATAAAATGACACCACTGCATGGAGGTGTGGGTGAATTTACAACAATGGATAATGGTTAGTTAACACACTCTGAACTAAATTCGCCTCTGCATGACCTGCTGTGAACAATGGCCGGTTAGCTAGCCATCTGGCTATCTCTACCTAGCTTCCAATGACTGATGTTTACAAAATGAAGTTACAATTAGCCATCCTGTATGGCCTACTGAAATTAATAGCTAACTAGCGTAGCTAGCTAACATTAACTAAGCAACGTTAGCAATACAAAACGTTAACCTTAGTAAATAGCTAGTTACTTACTAAACATGCTAAAATAAAGCCAAAGATGCCGGTAACCTGTGAAAGTTAGCCAACGACCTGACCAATTTGTTCACATTAACGTTATCAACCAAACAAACTGCTATTTACCAACAAAGACATGGCTTGATTAGTCATTTTCATCAGCTCTGTTGGTGGTCCAACGTGTACGGAGTGACAAGACAAGGAGGGCCTTTAGCATCTGGCAAAATAATACTTGAATCAGTTATAGAACCCATTGCCCTTTATGGTTGTGAGGTCTGGGATCCGCTCACCAACCAAGAATTCACAAAATGGGACATACCACAAATTAAGACTCTGCATGCAGAATTCTGCAAAAACATCCATCTTCCTTATACAATGTAAAACACAAAATAAAGCATGCAGCGCAGAATTATGCCTATAACCGTTAATTATCAAAATCCCGAAAAGTGACGTTAAATTCTATAACCACCCGAAGAAAAGATTCCCTAACCTTCAATAACAAAGTCAACACCTAGAGAGAGATGAACCTGGAGAAGAGTCCCCTAAGCAAGCTGGTCCTGGGGCTCTGTTCACAAACACAAACACACCCTACAGAGCCCCAGGACAGCAGCACAATTAGACCCAACCAAATCATGAGAAAACAAAAAGATAATTACTTGACATATTGGAAAGAAAAAAAAAAAGAAAAAAAAACAGCAAACTAGAATGCTATTTGGCCCTAAACAGAGAGTACAGAGGGAGAATAACTGACCACGTAACCACGACCCAAAAGTAAGGAAAGCTTTGACTCTGCACAGACTCAGTGAGCATAGCCTTGCTATTGAGAGGCCACCCTAGGCAGACCTGGCTCCCAAGAGAAAACAGGCTATGTGCACACTGCCCACAAAATGAGGTGGAAACTGAGATGGATTTCCTAACCTCCTGCCAAATCTGTGACCATATTAGAGACACATATTTCCCTCAGATTACACAGATCCACAAAGAATTTGAAAACATATTACATTTTGTTCCCATATCTATCGGGTTAAATGCCACATTGTGCCATCACCGCAGAAAGATTTGTGACCGGTTGGCACAAGGGCAACCAGTGAAGAACAAACACCATTGTAAATATAACCCATATTTATGTTTATTTTCCCTTTTGTACATCATTATGACACTGTACATAGCCATATGACATTTAAAATGTATTTATTCCTTTGAAACTTTTGTTAATGTAATGTTTACTGTACATTTTGTTTTGATTATTTCACTTGCTTTGGCAATGTAAACATGTTTCCCATGTCAATAAAGCCATTTGAATGGAATAGTAAATGAACGGTTTACTGCCTTTAGTTTTGTGTTGTTAGCAGCTAGCTGGCTAACATTCGCTGGTTAGTTCCTAACAGCTAGTTCTCAATCATTCGAGTTCTGCGTCGACTGACGATAAGCTTCTTACCTTGACTTCTTTAGATACTTTAGCCAAAGAGACCCTCTCCCCGAAATAATAGCAAACTGGATAACGCTCTCACGAAGTAGCAAATCCTCTGCAGATTCTCCAAGGTGGTGTATTGATCTCTGTCTCACATCCTCCAAAAAATAACCAACAAATGCCAGCTGAGCTTGTTTTTCTTCCCACAACGGCGGCGTGTTATTGCAGGTTAGTTAGCTAACTTAGCATAACGTTAGCTAGCAAGATAACGTTAGTAAAACGGTGGTCGTGTAAACTCGCGAATTGTACGTTAGTTTTTACTAGTCAACTTTTAAATAATTACAAATCGTTAGGATTTGGAATTACAGTTCATATGTATTTTTTTCCGGCATTATTGTTCTCCCTTTTACGTTATAACAATCTTTGCTTTTACCCTCAGTCCCCTGTTATTGCTGGTGCTTCAATTATAATCAGCAGGCCCCGTTCAAACGCTCACAAACAGGATATGACGTTTTGAGAGGCCACCCTACATGAAACAACTGAGAACTCGAAAAGAAACACCAACTATTTGTTTGCACTTGAAAAGAGATACTACAAAATAAAATTTGTAATGACACTCAAAATTAATGACATATATGGGGCGACAGGTAGCCTATTGGTTAGAGCGTTGGACTAATAACCGAGAAGTTGCAAGATCGAATCCCTGAGCTGACAAGGTAAAAATGAACCAGTTAACCCATTATTCCTAGGACGTCATTGAAAATAAGAATGTGTCCATAACTGACTTGCTTAGTTAAATAATGCAAAGATCCCATTACAATAGCTGATATTATCAAGATTCGTCTAGTCCTTTTACGAAAACCTCAGGAAGATGGCTGTGATAGCTACATTTGCCACATTCAGAATTATGTCCCTGTAATTGAAGATTAGTTCCACTGTTTGCGATTCACCTGTGTCAATCTAAGACATTAGATGAGGCTCTGAATTTAATGAAAAAAGGAAAATAACCTGGCCCTGATGGCCTGTCAGATGAATTCTATAGGCAGTTTTGGGAGATACTAGAATACCCTATTTTTAATATGTTTCAAGGTTTCATTGAAAATTGTAAAATAGTCTCCACTATGAAAAAGGGCCTTATTTCACTGATTCCGAAGCCTGACAAATACCCTTCTTTCATTGACAATTGGAAACCAATTACTTTATTAAATATTGATTACAAATGTATTGCTCTGGTTTATGACAAAATATGTATGAAGGGCCGTCATTTAAGCTCCACCATTCGTTTAGTGTTCAGATGCAATTGACTCCGATGCTGTCATTTTAGTTTTGGACTTCTGTAAAACCTTTGACACAATTGAACATTCATTTCTCTTTCGGTCTCTTAAACATTTTGGTTTCTGGGAAAATGTTTTCAAAGTCATTCACATTTTTTTTTACATTGATAAATAGTTATGTGATATTAAACCTTACTACTTCCAAAATATTCAGTATCAACAGAAGTGTACAACAGAGATGCCCAATTTCAGCCTTGTTATTCATTTTGGTAGTGGAACTTTATCTCTAGATATTCTTAATAATACAAATCTGTATGGCTTATCCATTTTTGCATAGCAATCAAAATTTCCCAAATGGCTGATGATACTACTCTTCTTTTATTTATTTTTTAAGACAAAGACCAGGTTGTCCATACCCTTAATGCTATCACTGCATTCTCTATCACATCTGAATTCAAACTGAACATTTCTAAATGTGAAATCTTATGATTATATGACTCTGATGTAAAGAAATAGAAAATATTCCTGTAAAGGGCTGTGTTAAATATTTAGGAATACATCTACCAAAAAAAACCTTAATCAGACATGAATTTCTCTCCTAAAATTAAGAAAACCAAGAATGTATTTAATAATTGGCTACAAAGGGATCTTTCTATACTTGGGAGAGTGCTTCTGTCCAAGGCAGAGGGACTGTCTCGCTTTGTGTACGCCTCATTATCTTTATTTGTAAATCCCTCTACCTATAAAGACATCAACAACACCTTTATTGACTTCATCTGGAAAAATACATTTTACAAACTGAAAAAGTCAGTCCTCTCAAATAAAATATCTGAAGGAGGTCTGGAAGTGTTGGATTTTGTTGACATAAATAACACTTTCAAGAGCAATTGGTTGAAAATATGTTTGGTCAATACAGAATCAATTTGGTATTTAATTCTAAACGATGTGTTTAATAAGTTGGGAGGTATTCAGTTTGAACTGAAATGTAATTATATTCCTGAAAGATTACCCGCTAAATTGGCTAGGTTTCACCAACAAGCTTTAATGTCCTGGAAAATATGTTTCCTGCACAATTTTTAACAACACAAAGCTCTTTTGTGGCATAATTCAGACATAACCATAAAGAATAAGTAATTGTTCTACCCTAGCTGTCATGAGAAGAAATAATATTAACTTTGTTCTTGATGTTTTTGACAACAGGGGTAATATTCTTTCATGTTTCTTTCACATTTCAATTTATAACATTGAATGAGTTTCCAATACCTTTCAGATAGTTTATTTCTGTGATCAAAGCCATTCCCAGTGGTCTTACTACACGAATTAAAACTCATCTTAACTTTGGTGATGACCACAGAGCTTATGCAGAACTCAGTTTGGAAGGTGTGAGCTTGAGAAATCTTGTTGTAACAAATACATAAGACACATTTTCCATTCACGGAACCAACTTACGACTAGAGGAAAATGTTTCTGGAACATGCTTATTCCTGACATTGACTGGAAAAAAGCTTGGTTGATGCCTTACAAATATTGTATACCAAACAAATTTAAGGAACTGCACTTTTAAGATTCTACATAAGATATATCCATGTAATTCTATGTTGTCGAAATTTGTTGTGAAAAAGACGGTGAATATCTGACTCACTTGTTCTATGAATGTAAATCTGTGATATATTTTTGGAAAAACCTTGCAGTGTACTTATTTACCTTTTTTTAACACTACCCATGTTTTTAACATGAAGGATTTAACATGTTACTATTGCAATGATAACAAGACCATTGAAATGATTGTGATTCTTTTTATTCTTGCTGCCAAATACTTTATACATAAACAAAAATTCCAGAATTCTATACCAAAGTTACAAATATCTTGTTAAGACATTAGCCATAGTGAATAACAAAAATAATAGCATCTTGCTGAATCATTACAATGAATACAATTGCACTAGAATTGTCATATTTTTTAAAATATTTTTTTAATATATATTTTTAATATTTTTTGTTGTTGTATGTATTTAGTATTTTCTTGTTAATACCTGTGTTTTGTTTTGTTAGACATGTTTGATGTAGGGATGTAAGTTGATCATTTTGTATAATAATAAATATATACAGTACCAGTCAAAAGTTTGGACACACCTACTCATTCAAGGGTTTTTCTATATTTTTACAATTTTCTACATTGTAGAATAATAGGGAAGACATTAAACTATGAAATAACACATGAAATCATGTAGTAACCAAAATAAGTGTTAAACAAATCAAAATATATATTATATGGGAGATTCAAAGTAGCCTTGATGACAGCTTTGAACACTTTTGGCATTCTCTCAACCAGCTTCACCTGAAATGCTTTTCTAACAGTCTTGAAGGAGTTCCCACATATGCCGAGGACCTGTTGGCTGCTTTTCCTTCACTCTGCTGTCCAACTCATCCCAAACCATCTCAACTCGGTTGAGGTCGGGTGATTGTGGAGGACAGGTCATCTGATGCAGCACTCCATCACTCTCCTTGGTCAAATAGCCCTAACACAGCCTGGAGGTGTGTTTTGGGTCATTGTCCTGTTGAAAAACAAATGATAAGCTCAAACGGGATGGCATATCACTGCAGAATGCTGTGCTGGTTAAGTGTGAATTTAATTTTTTTTTTTTTTAAATCACACAGTGTCACCAGCAAACCACCTTCACACCATCACACCTCCTCTTCCATGCTTCACGGTGGGAACCACAGATGTGGAGATCATCCATGCACCTACTCTGCATCTCACAAAGAGACTGCGATTAGAACCAAAAATCTCAGATTTGGACTCATCAGACCAAAGGACAGATTTGCACCGGTCTAATGTAAAACATAAAAT
Source organism: Oncorhynchus mykiss (assembly GCF_013265735.2). Taxonomy (NCBI): domain Eukaryota; kingdom Metazoa; phylum Chordata; class Actinopteri; order Salmoniformes; family Salmonidae; genus Oncorhynchus; species Oncorhynchus mykiss. The sequence goes on from NC_048591.1 coordinate 33,155,572, forward strand.
ATATTTTGATTTGTTTAACACTTTTTTGGTTACCACAGTTGAAGCCGGAAGTTTACATACACTTAGGTTGGAGTCATTAAAATGCGTTTTTCAACCACTCCACAAATTTCTTGTTAACAAACTATCGTTTCGGCAAGTCGGTTAGGACATCTACATTGTGCATGACACAAGGAATTTTTCCAACAATTGTTTAGAGACAGATTATTTCACTTATCATTCACTGCATCACAATTCCAGTGGGTCAGACGTTTACATACACTAAGTTGACCGTGCCTTTAAACAGATTGGAAAATTCCAGAAAATTACGTAATCAAATCAAATCAAATGTATTTATATAGCCCTTCGTACATCAGATTATATCTCAAAGTGCTGTACAGAAACCCAGCCTAAAACCCCAAACAGCAAGCAATGCAGGTGTAGAAGCACGGTGGCTCGGAAAAACTCCCTAGAAAGGCCTAAACCTAGGAAGAAACCTAGAGAGGAACCAGGCTATGTGGGGTGGCCAGTCCTCTTCTGGCTGTGCCGGGTGGAGATAACAGAACATGGCCAAGATGTTCAAATGTTCATAAATTACCAACATGGTCAAATAATAATAATCAAAGGCAGAACAGTTGAAACTGGAGCAGCAGCACGGCCAGGTTGACTGGGGACAGCAAGGAGTCATCATGTCAGGTAGTCCTGAGGCATGGTCCTTGGGCTCAGGTCCTCCGAGAGAGAGAAAGAAAGAGAGAAAGGGAGAATTAGAGAGGGCATACTTAAATTCACACAGGACACCGAATAGGACAGGAGAAGTACTCCACATATAACAAACTGACCCTAGCCCCCCGACACAAACTACTGCAGCATAAATACTGGCGGCTGAGACAGGAGGGGTCAAGAGACACTGTGGCCCCATCCGATGACACCCCCGGACAGGGCCAAACAGGCTTAGACCCTTCATGGCTTTAGACCCTTCTGATAGGCTAATTGACATAATTTGAGTCAATTGGAGGTGTACCTGTGGCTGTATTTCAAGGCCTACTTTCAAACTCAGTGCCTCTTTGCTTGGGAAAATCAAAGGAAATCAGCCAAGACCTCAGAAAATAATGGTGGACCTCCACAAGTCTGGATCATCCTTGGGAGCAATTTCCAAAGGCCTGAAGGTACCACGTTCATCTGTGCAAACAATAGTACGCAAGTATAAACACAATGGGACAGGAAGGAGAGGTGTTCCGTCTCCTAGAGATGAACATACTTTGGTGCGAAAAGTGCAAATCAATCCCAGAACAAAAGCAAAGAACCTTGTGAAGATGCTGGAGGAAACAGGTACAAAAGTGTCTACATCCACAGTAAAACGAGTCCTATATCCACATAACCTGAAAGGCCGCTCAGCAAGGAAGAAGCCACTGCTCCAAAACCGCCATTAAAAAAAGCCAGACTACGGTTCGCAACTGCACATGGGGACAAATATTGTACTTTTTGGAGAAATGTCCTCTGGTCTGATGAAACAAAAATAGAACTGTTTGGCCATAATGACCATTGTTATGTATAGAGGAAAAGGGAGAGGCTTGCAAGCCAAAGAACACCATCCCAACCGTGAAGCACGGGGGTGGCAGCATCATGTTGTGGTGTGCTTTGCTACATGAGGGACTGGTGCACTTCACAAAATAGATGGCACCATGAGGATGGAAAATGATGTGGATATTTTGAAGCAACATCTCAAGACATCAGTCAAGAAGTTAAAGCTTGGTCGCAAATGGGTCTTCCAAATGTACAATGACCCCAAGCATACTTCCAAATTTGTGGCAAAATGGCTTCAGGACAACAAAGTCAAGGTATTTGAGTGGCCATCACAAAGCCCTGACATCAATCCTATAGAAGATTTGTGGGCAGAACTGAAAAAGCGTGTGTGAGCAAGGAGGCCTACAAACCTGACTCAGTTACACCAGCTCTGTCAGGAGGAATGGGCCAAAATTCACCCAACGTTTTGTGGGAAGCTTGTGGAAAGCTACCTGAAACATTTGACCCAAGTTAAACAATTTAAAGGCAATGCTACCAAATACTAATTGAGCGTATGTAAACTTCTGACCCACTGGGAATGTGATGAAAGAATTAAAAGCTGAAATAAATAATTCTCTACTATTATTCTGACATTTCACATTCTTAAAATAAAGTGGTGATCCTAACTGACCTAAAACAGGGTTTTTTACTAGGATTAAATGTCAGGGATTGTTAAACTGAGTTTAAATATATTTAGCTAAGGTGATTGTAAACTTCTGACTTAAACTGTACATGATTCCATATGTGTTGTTTCATAGTTTTTGAGGTCTTAACTATTATTCTACAATGTAGAAAACTGTAAAAAAAAAAAAAAAAAAAAAATCTGGAATGAGCAGGTGTGTCCAAACTTTTTACTGGTACTGTATATATAAATCATGCTGCATTCTCTTAACCCACATGTTCCCTCTTTGAGGAATGGGAACAGAGGAAGAAAATGTAAAATAGACTAATGTTGCTTTAGAAATGTAATTAGCCTTTTATTTCCTAAATACAAAATAGATTCTGTGGTTATTCTTATTTCCAATGTGCTTGAATCAGGAGAGACTTGAATGTATCCTCTGCTCAGTTTAATACAGAGGCTTTCATCCCCCAAGTGTGGAGGTTCTGTCCCGGTCAGTCCTACAACCAAAGAGAATGGGTGCATTTGAGCGGGTGAAATGTATGCAATGTAAATGTATCTCAATGTGCAAATTCATGAGTGAGCTTGTGGCTTTGTATCTCATCCCCATTAAGATTGCCTGTAGCCTTGATTTCTGAGGCATAAGATTTTCTAATGTAACACAGTGGAACACCCCTAAACCCCTCTTTACTCTTTCAACTCTTTGAGTGAATCTTAAACATGCTGCAGGCAGCTTGGGGCTCTGGCTCTTCTGCTCATCTGTCTATCATTGTCGAGAAAAGCTGGTTTATACTGCCACCTAGTGAGAAGGATGAGACATTGCATTTACATGTTATTTATTACATACCTCAGCACTAATTCTCAAAGCGTAGAACTTCCTACAATCTTTGAATCACCATCCAAGATGCATGGCCACAGCCAAAAAAAGCTTTTCATCATTAAGTCTGGAGGGTACTTTCACTGTCCTCTCCTCATTCTTTCGTCTTCACCACAGTTGGAGCCTCCCAGCAGAGACTTCTTAATGGACATGTTTGTTGTCATGTTGGGTTCGGTGAAATGAAAATATACAGCTAAACCTAGAATAAAGGTGTCATTAAAACCTGAGAGAAAAACGTGCCCTGTAGGAACGGAAATGAATCTTCACACAGGAAAGAAGTGGCTGTTTTCCGATAGAGGGCGCTAGTATGGGTAATTTGGTAGTGGACGAGGGCAAAAAATTTTCCTCCCACGTAAAACTACGGTCAGGGTGTGGACGCTGGGGACGTAGACAATCTGCTTCAATCCCAATCTAGCTAACACTTTCTGTGTAATAATATATCCTGTTGGATCCATAGGGTAAGTTCAATTCAGTTATCTTTTTTTTTACGTTGATGTATATTCACACTTAGAAATCATAATATGTATTGGGTTTGTTTGCTATCGAGATTGCTAGCTTCAGGCGTCCGGTCTGAAGTCAAAGAAGAGGAGGAAAAACGGCTCCAACTGTTTTCCCTCTTTACGGGGCTTGATAATGTAACTAAGTATAAATGGTTGTTGAACAAAGTTAAGTACCTAGTGCAGTAACTAGCCACAGTATAACTTTGGACTGAAAACAGTAGCCTATTATCAGTATTCAAAACTGCTGCTAAGTAACGCTAACTATCAAACTAGCTCGAACGCCAGGTACTGTACTATAGTAGGAGTAGCGGGCCAGCTAACTTAGTACAACGTTAGTAGCTAGATATGACATTCATGTTGGGCTGCCTTTGGCCAATGATTCCTGATGGTTGCTGTTGTCTGTCTACAATGGTAGATACAGTATTTGTACTCTTTGTACATTCTTTTTTACACAATAATACACTTTGCTTCAACACAGTAATTTACACAGCACCGAGTTATTTTAATTAATTTCAAATAAATCATTCGTCACTAACTACTAGGCTAACTACCTAAATGGCTGTAGCTAACTAGCAATTGTATTTTGGGAAAGAACCCTAGCAAGAAAATTAGCTCTAACTAACTGTCAGGTACTATAAATTAGCTAGTTTTATGCGATTAGCTAGTGAAATGTAATGTGGAATGCTCCCTGACAGCCACTGCTCATGCCATGGGTCTCATGGGCTATTTGTCTATGTATGTACGATAATATCCACCAATAGCACTAATATGACCATTGCTTGACTTTACACATAAATGAATCTATGAATTTCAAATCAGTCTTCACCAAACCCAAAATGAAAGTGTATGCAGTTTGTGTTCTAGCCCTGAGAAGCCTTCAGAAAATTGTTCAAACAGGGTTTTAACTTAACTCCGAGTAGTGGATTACTGCAGTTTGTCAAGGTGTGAGTCACGACCAGGCATTAGGTCAGGGTATCCCAAACTCGGTAATCGTTTTGGTTTTTGCCCTAGCACAGTACACCGCTGATTCAACTAATCATCAAAGTTTTATCATTTTAATCAGCTGTGTAGTGTTAGGATAATAACCAAAACGTGCACCCAGCGTTTGGGGAACACTGCATTAGGTAAATCACAAACAACTTGGCTTTACTGCACACCCAATGCAGTTGATTCAGAGTTTGACTGGATTGCCCAATGCCGGAGAGGTCTCCTGTTGCAGTGCAACTAGACAATCCTTGTGCTGCAGTGCTGTGAAACTAATGAGGGCCCTGAAAGCCTGCTGTGACCTCGTCAAAGTTTTTAGTCTATAGATTACATTGGTTGGAAGTCGGAACAGTGTGCACTGTCATGTTTTAGAATGTATTTAAGAACTGCGAGGAATCTTTGTCTGTAGTTCCGTTCATCGAGCATCATACTTCTCGTGTTTGTCTTTTCAGGATTGTGTCACTGGAACTCTAGTGTAGCTAAACGTCTCCTGTCGGTGTCCCCGACTGTAGCTGTTGTCTCCTTGCTAAGGGACGAATGCACTCCAGGCCACCCCTGAATTCCTTTGGCTGCCTCCCTTGTGTATCCCAGTCCCATCAACGTCTCTCAGAGTGTAAGTTAACAGAAGAAGCAGAGTGAGCCATCATGGATGATATTTTTACCCAGTGCCGGGAAGGCAACGCAGTAGCTGTTCGCCTATGGTTGGACAACACAGAGAATGACCTCAATCAGGGGTGAGTAATTTATCAGCACCTTTTTTTACATAAACATTTTTGTGTCAGATGTTGAATTGCACGTACAAGGATATTAATTCACCTGCTATCAGTATCAAGTCTCAAAATCATGCATGTAGGCAGGAGCTTGTGACCCGCTATCAGGAAGCCATGTCTCTATTGGACACACTCTTCGACGTTAAAATATGATATCACATCCAAATGTTGGACTGCTCAGCCATTATTCTATAGCGTAATACACAAATGATGCAGTTGTTTGGTGGAGTCGTTCGATGGGTTCAGATATGGGCAATTAATACTTTTACATCTGTTCTTTGCCAATCCCCTGTGATGTTATGACCCTTGAGTTGTGTGCATACAATTAGTTCCACACAACTGAATTGGGGAAAACTTCCAGGAATGTACAGATACCCACCACATCATCCCATGTACAATGAGAGGACATGGATGTGTATTGGTTTACTCGTACATCAAAAGCCGATGGGTAACATTGCTGGGTAATTGCGCTGTTATTGTCTTTCTTTTGATGTGGTTGTTGTCGAGGGTTGTTTGTTGCTGGACTCCTAGCCAGCCCGACTCCCCAACTCTGTAATTGTGACCTGAGATTTGAATCCACTTCTTTCTGAACATGTGACTTGGCTTGGAATGTGAACTTAAAATGAAGCCAAGGATGGCAAATGTCTTGGAAATGTGCACTGCCCTGAACATTTGTTTGGCTTGCCATTAATATCAGGTTACTGGGCAAAGACAGAGAGAAGATAAATAAAAAATAATGGGTGTTTCCTGCTTGTTTATGTGGCTGTTTTCATTTGACTCTATTGTAGACTGCAAAGCTATAGCCTTGCTCTAATGGTTGCATTTGGAGGTCCATTAGGCTGCGTTTACACAGGCAGCCCAATTCAAAAAAAAAAAAAAAAACTGTCAGTCATTTGACCAGTCAGATCAACTCTGAAAAATATCCCATGTGAAAAAATCTGATGTGATTGGTCAAAAGGCCAATTGTGGGCTGCCTGTGTGAACACAGCCTTACAAAGCAGGCTACATCATGGGTCCTGGCCTCCTCTCCTGTATGTATCCTTGTCACAACTGCTGGATCTCAGACATTTCTGGAAGAAGGTGACTTAAAAGAAAATATACAAAAAAAATGTTAACAGGCCTGAATATAGGACAGATGAGGTTATCTCTGCATTCAGAACTATAGAGAGACACAATTGCTGCTCCCAGGGCATGCTGTTTTTCTCAGTCTCATGCAGAGGCTTGATTGTTGCTTACATTGCTTAGACATTACAGAGCACTATGCATAGATTTTATTTACCAGCCTTCATTGTTTCACTTTAGTTTTGCGTTCATACTATTGTGTGTACTTCACTGTAAGTAGCTTATGGGATACACATGCATGGATCTATTGTATTTGTGTGAGTTTGCACGGCCAACCTAACACGTGTGACCCTTCTCCATTAGCCGATTGCCTGTCAAGTCCCATCGGTTAAGTTGATGTATATTTTCCCAATGGGAGAAACACATCCCTACTGGGCCTTTCAGCCCCTGCAATAACTGATTACATGGGTTTTATAGCTGACTGTACAAACACCCACATCCACCCTGTTGAATCCCACCATATCCTATATATTCCTATCCCACACTTTCTCATTGATGGTTTAGTGAAGGTGATTGTGAGCTCGTTTCTCTGTGTGGATGCACAAATGTAAATGTGAGACAAGGACCGTAGTGGAATGCTGAATTCCCTTACAAGGAATAACACGCCAAAAATGAGCAAGAGAAAGGGGGAGGTGTAAGCCAGGGAATTGTTGTGGGCTGAACGTAGGGCGCAAACGTGTGTGTTAGGCAGCGTGTAGACATGCGGCACATTTCTGATCTCTTTTTTTTCACTAGTTGGTCTTTTGACCAGTCAGATCAGCATTGAAAAATATCTAATGTGATTGGTCAAAAGACCAATTAGTGGAAAAAATATCATAACTCGGCTGCCTGGGCAAACGCAGCCTTAGTGTGTGCAAGGATTTTTCTGCCATTGAAATCCTTGTGTTGGCCGCTTGTGGATTTTCGGGACGCCTAAGTACAAAGTTTAAAAAATGTATATATTTTTTAAATACATTTCCGGGACGATAAAATGCTTTCTGTGCAAACGGAAATGACTAAAAACATATATACAGTATGTAGAAAAGATGATTGACCTATATATTTCTTTGAATAATCTTTGAGAACCAACAATTGCTAAAATAGAAGCTAGACAGTCACCTGACTTTAGCATTATTGTATTTTTTATCCATGGCAAACTGCATGAAATTGCAGAAAATGTGTTTTTAAAAGGCAAACAATTATCTCTGCTCCATGAAGACATTTGTAGAGTAGCTGTAAATTGGTTTTAAAATGGCAACATTTCTCTACACTGCCAAGATGTGGGCCTCTAAAATGTTATCTTAAGCCCCTAAGGTCGATGTTCACGCCCCCGCAGAAGTCTAATTAGCGTAATAAAACAACTCGTCTGAAGGTCCCTGGTACCAGCTGAAAAAATGAATGGAAGTACATATGGAGACCTTTTTAGTGCCAAAAATAAAGGGTTAAATACACATTAAATAAATGGAAAGGTTTCCTGATCTTTCCTGTCTCAGATATAGGACAGACACTTCAGAACACACTTCCTTTAGGTTTTGTTGGGGGACAATCTGTTCCATATTGTGAATGTGTTATTCAATGCGTTTGTATGGCAGTAAAGCAAACACAATGTTTTTCACTTTTTTCTATATTTTTTCTATACTTCAAGGTGTCTTAATTCAATATCAAATTGTAAAATGATCCTTGCTATGGCCTTGTTAAAACAATTCCATATAACGTAGTTGATGTTGGTTAATAAATCTATTTGTGCGTAAAGCTGTTTCCACCGCCTCTTTTTGCATGATAAGATTTACAGACACAAAATGATCCCTCCATGTCGAACGTACAAATTCTGTCACCATTTATAAAATTGTACCGAAACTTCCTATTTCCATCACAGCTGTTGTTTTTTATTTTATACGGAATTACTTGACTATGGATGAAATGTAGTTTGTGAGTTTTTGCAGAAGGAATGCACAGGCAGAGCCATAACACCTTCCTCTCAATCATTCTTCTGTTTCCTGTACTCCTCTCTCAGTGGTATTAGATGGTGCCACTCATTTCCCCTCAACATTTCCTCACAATGGACCAGCTAATTACAAACGTACACAAATGAGTGACACTTTTTAAAAAATGCAGCATAAGGCTATTTCTTGAAGTTGAATCTTTCATTTAGGCCAACTCTACCATACTACTTTTTATTTTCTCTTATACCCATCTCTGATTTTAACTCAAACTGTAATTGAACATTTGAGAATTTCTACACTGAAGATCGAGGCTCTTAAAGATAATATTGGCTACGTTTACACAGGCAGCCCAATTCCTATCGTTTGACCAATTATTGGCAAAAGAGCTGATCAATTTGTCAAAAGACCAGAATAGAGCTGCCTGTGTAAACGCAGGTTTTTTAGATGGTCAGTGTATTTGGTCCACTTAGCATAGAAAAAGCCGACACCAGAACATTACAAATGCGACTCCCCACTCTTGAAAATACCTTGTTTGTGTTGTGGACTGTTCCGCCAGTTTGCTGGGTGGCAAAGGAGTGTGAACCATGGCTGTAGGCATAGTATAGTCAAAGCACATTCAAGAAGTATTATTCATGTTAAGGATTCTTGCTTTAATTTATTTTCTAGTCTAGCTGACTACTTCTGTAGATTTCTGCTGTGGGTGAAAAGCTGTCATTAGGCCTATATTAGAGGTCGACCGATTATAATTTTTCAACACTGCTACCGATTATTGGAGGACCAAAAAAGCCGATAACGATTAATCAGCTATACATTTTTAAAATATATATATATACAGTGCCTTGTGAAAGTATTCGGCCCCCTTGAACTTTGCGACCTTTTGCCACATTTCAGGCTTCAAACATAAAGATATAAAACTGTATTTTTTTTGTGAAGAATCAACAACAAGTGGGACACAATCATGAAGTGGAACGACATTTATTGGATATTTCAAACTTTTTTAACAAATCAAAAACTGAAAAATTGGCCGTGCAAAATTATTCAGCCCCCTTAAGTTAATACTTTGTAGCGCCACCTTTTGCTGTGATTACAGCTGTAAGTCGCTTGGGGTATGTCTCTATCAGTTTTGCACACCGAGAGACTGACATTTTTTCCCATTCCTCCTTGCAAAACCGCTCGAGCTCAGTGAGGTTGGATGGAGAGCATTTGTGAACAGCAGTTTTCAGTTCTTTCCACAGATTCTCGATTGGATTCAGGTCTGGACTTTGACTTGGCCATTCTAACACCTGGATATGTTTATTTTTGAACCATTCCATTGTAGATTTTGCTTTATGTTTTGGATCATTGTCTTGTTGGAAGACAAATCTCCGTCCCAGTCTCAGGTCTTTGGCAGACTCCATCAGGTTTTCTTCCAGAATGGTCCTGTATTTGGCTCCATCCATCTTCCCATCAATTTTAACCATCTTCCCTGTCCCTGCTGAAGAAAAGCAGGCCCAAACCATGATGATGCTGCCACCACCATGTTTGACAGTGGGGATGGTGTGTTCAGCTGTGTTGCTTTTACGCCAAACATAACGTTTTGCATTGTTGCCAAAAAGTTCAATTTTGGTTTCATCTGACCAGAGCACCTTCTTCCACGTGTTTGGTGTGTCTCCCAGGTGGCTTGTGGCAAACTTTAAACGACACTTTTTATGGATATCTTTAAGAAATGGCTTTCTTCTTGCCACTCTTCCATAAAGGCCAGATTTGTGCAATATACGACTGATTGTTGTCCTATGGACAGAGTCTCCCACCTCAGCTGTAGATCTCTGCAGTTCATCCAGAGTGATCATGGGCCTCTTGGCTGCATCTCTGATCAGTCTTCTCCTTGTATGAGCTGAAAGTTTAGAGGGACGGCCAGGTCTTGGTAGATTTGCAGTGGTCTGATACTCCTTCCATTTCAATATTATCGCTTGCACAGTGCTCCTTGGGATGTTTAAAGCTTGGGAAATATTTTTGTATCCAAATCCGGCTTTAAACTTCTTCACAACAGTATCTCGGACCTGCCTGGTGTGTTCCTTGTTCTTCATGATGCTCTCTGCGCTTTTAACGGACCTCTGAGACTATCACAGTGCAGGTGCATTTATACGGAGACTTGATTACACACAGGTGGATTGTATTTATCATCATTAGTCATTTAGGTCAACATTGGATCATTCAGAGATGACAATTACAACAATACTGAATTAACACTTATTTTATCTTAATATAATACATCAATAAAATCATTTTAGCCTCAAATAAATAATGAAACATGTTCAATTTGGGTTAAATAATGCAAAAACAAAGTGTTGGAGAAGAAAGTAAATGTGCAATATGTGCTATGTAAGAAAGCTAACGTTTCAGTTCCTTGCTCAGAACATGAGAACATATGAAAGCTGGTGGTTCCTTTTAACATGAGTCTTCAATATTCCCAGGTAAGAAGTTTTAGGTTGTACTTATTGTAGGAATTATAGGACTGGGCTCGAACCAGCAACACAACAACAACATCCACCATCGAAGCAGCGGTTACCCATGCAGAGCAAGGGGAACAACTACTAGAAGGCTCAGAGCGAGTGACATTTGAAACGCTATTAGTGCGCACTAACTAGCTAGCCATTTCACTTCGGTTACACCAGACTCATCTCGGGAGTTGATAGGCTTGAAGTCATAAACAGCGCAATGCTTGACGCACAACGAAGAGCTGCTGACAAAACGCCTGAGTGCTGTTTGAATGAATGTTTACAGGCCTGCTTCTGCCTACCATCGCTCAGTCAGATACTTAGATACTTGTATACTTAGTCAGATTATATGCAATGCAGGACACGCTAGATAATATCTAGTGATAACTACACATGGTTGATGATAACTAGTGATTATGATTGTATTTTATAAGATAAGTTTAATGCTAGCTAGCAACTTACCTTGGCTTACTGCATTCGCGTAACAGCCAGTTTCCTTGTGGAGTGCAACGAGAGAGAGACAGGTCGTTATTGCGTTGGACTAGTTAACTGTAAGATTGGATCCCCCCGAGCCGACAAGGTGAAAATATGTCGTTCTGCCCCTGAACAAGGCAGTTAACCCACCGTTCCTAGGCCGTCATTGAAAATAAGAATGTGTTCTTAATTGACTTGCCTAGTTAAATAAAGGTGTATTTATAAAAAAATATATATATATTTTTTTAAATCGGCAAATCGGCGCCCCAAAATACCAATTTACGATTGTTATGAATACTTGATATCGGCCCTAATTAATCGGCCATTCCGATTAATCAGTCGACCTCCAGTCTATATTCAGTGCTGTGATACACCATGGTAATGAGTTAGAGGCTCCTTGTTTGGTGAGGAGGCAGGGTGGGTTGTGTATGGTCACGGAGAATGCTGTTTATATTTAATTCCCCAGGGGAGGTTGGTAAATATTGTTCACCCGCCTAGCCCCTGACTGGGCAGATCACATAGTGGTCTTGGAGGGTCACCAACTTAACGTTACGTCTGTGTGAGAGGGGCTGGCCCGGGACTGGGTTGTGAACTGTAGAGCCAGCTGTATACTCTGGGCCTTCCCAGCTCCCACTGGAGCCAGCTGCAACCAGTCCTACTGTAGGCTACAGTCAGACACGAAACAAGTATGAGATTTCTCAAATCAAGGTCATACCTCTTTAATTGGTAGCTTGACTCCTTTCTGTGGCTGTGTGGATGGTGTGTTTCTTCTGTGTTTTAGAGTGTGCAAATAGACCAGTGTGAAAGAGTAAATCCATATCAGCCTATTGATGTGAGTCATATGATCTCACAGTGAGCTCAGCATAGAGACAGACAGGGTGTAGATGGGTCTCTTCAGTCTACAAATCTGAGCCCTGTTGGCAGGTGGAACTGCCTGAAATAACCTCACCCAGGGGGTTGGGAGGGGGGACAGGCAGGAGAAAGCACCTCTGAAGCCCCCTGGCCTGGGCAACCTTGCTGGGAAAGGTTGGAGACACCCCCACTCCTGGCTCCACTGACTGATTCATTGGCCTGGGTCAGAGCCCTGCACAGGCATGAATTTGAATCCCGAACCATGCCTGCGATGTTCAGGCCCTACACTACCCAAGCCAGATCGCTTCTGCCAAATTTAAGTCCCTGGCCGAAATCAGAAATAACTTCCTTTTAGTAAATGCGTTGGCTTCTCCTCTCTGCATGCACTCTGCTTATTGCGGCTCTGAGTATCCATAGCAACGGCTCTGTTTGGGTGTCTCTGCTCAACGAAGAGACCTTAGAGGGCAGTTAGCTACTTTGTCACTCAACTCAGACAACTAAACAAGCATTATTTTCTGTGAAATAATATCTCCTGCAGTGGTGTAGTGGAGGGTATACGCTGTATACCCACGTATTCTTCAATTGACATTGAGAATACTCACTGCTTAATCCCCACACACTGTAACAATTAAGACTGTTGGAACCAATCAGAATGTTTATCTTAAAATGTTAATGGTTCTTAACATTTTATGCATAGAAATGGGCACACAGCGGTAGGTCTACGCCAGTAGATGCTCCTCAAATGAGGAAGGGTGAATAAATAAAAAAATTGTGAAACATTTTAAAAGTCATCCTTTTTAGATAACTACTAAATAAATTCATGTCACCAAATAATAGATAATACACTGTTTTGCAATGAGGCTACTGTAGACCTTCAACAGCACTGTAGGGTAGCACCATGGTGTAGCCGGAGGACAGCTAGCTTCCATCCTCAGGGTACATTGATTTCAATACAAAACCTAGGAGGTTCATGGTTCTCACCCCCTTCCATAGACTTACACCGAAATTATGACAACTTCTGGAGGATGTCCTCGAACCCTTCAGAGCTCTTGCAGCATGAACTGACATGTTGTAGACCCAATCAAAGGATCTGAGAATGAACCTAGTACTGAAAGCGTAAGCTACAGCTAGCTAGAACTGCAGTTCATTAAATGTGATGAGTAGTTGACTCTGAGAGATGAATACAATAGTTGAACAATTTTTTAAAATGAATTTCTTCCGAAATGAAGGAGAAGCAAGAGATTTCGTCTTTTTTTTCCAGTTTCACTTAATTAGCTAGCAAATACAGCTAGCTAGTTTAGCTTACTCAAACACCTTTCTCAAACAGAGGGATGCTATGTTAGCTAGCTGGCTATGACTATCCAACACAACACTGAAACTCTTCCAAATCATGGTACGTTTTTGGTTTGACTAATTTATTACCGGCGGTGTAAGTGCTAAACGCTTACTGACTGTATTCTGCAATAGAGGTCGACCGATTATGATTTTTCAATACCGATTATTGGAGGACCAAAAAAGCCGATACCGATTAATCGGCAGATTTAATAAAACAATTTTTTTTGTAATAATGACAATTACAACAATACTGAATTAACACTTATTTTAACTTTAATATAAAACATCAATAAAATCCATTTAGCCTCAAATAAATAATGAAACATGTTCAATTTGGTTTAAACAATGCAAAAACAAAGTGTTGGAGAAGAAAGTAATATGCGCCATGTAAAAATGTGTGCCATGTAAAAAAGCTAACGTTTCAGTTCCTTGCTCAGAACGTGAGAACATATGAAAGTTGATGGTTCCTTTTAACATGAAACTTCAATATTCCAAGGTAAGAAGTTTTAGGTTGTATTTAATATAGTATTTATAGGACTATTTCTCTCAATACCGTTTATTATTTCAGTGAAATACGGAACCGTTCGGTATTTTATCTAACGGGTGGCATCCCTAAGTCTAAATATTGTTGTTACATTGCACAACCTTCAATGTATGTCATAATTACGTAAAATTCTGGGAAATGAGTTCGCAATGAGCCAGGCAGCCCAAACTGTTGCATATACCCTGACTCTGCGTGCAATGAACTCAAGAGAAATTACACAATTTCACCTGGTTAATATTGCCTGCTAAACTGGATCAGTAACTAGTGATTATGATTAAACTTATCTTATAAGAAACAATGCTAGCTAGCAATTTACCTTGGCTTCTACTACATTCGCGTAACAGGCAGGCTACTTGTGGAGTGCAATGGTTAGAGCGTTGGACTAGATAACTGTGCGGTTGCAAGATTGGAACCCCTGAGTTGACAAGGTGAAAATCTGTCGTTCTGCCCCTGAACAAGACAGTTAACCCACAGTGCCTAGGCAGTCATTGAAAATAAGAATGTGTTCTTAACTGACTTGCCTAGTTAAATAAAAGGTATAAAAAAATATTTGGAAATCGGCGCCCAAAAACACCGATTTCCGATTGTTGTGTGAACTTGAAATCGGCCCTAATTAATCGGTCGACCTCTACTCTGTAACATTACTGTGTGTTTGTAGCAGGTTAGTTCTATTGTAACACGTTAGTTCTATTAGCTATGTTGACCTTAGGTAATATGGTGTCAACAAATTAAGTTGTGTGTAGCAGTTAGGATATGGTTTAGAGGTCGACTGATTAATTGGAATGGCAGATTTAATTGGGGCCGATTTCAAGTTTTCATAACAATTGGAAATAGGTATTTTTGGACGCCAATTATTATTATATTTTTTACAAGTCAGTTAAGAACACATTCTTATTTTCAATGACGGCCTAGGAACGGTGGGTTAACTGCCTTGTTCAGGGGCAGAACGACAGATTTTCACCTTGTCAGCTCAGGGATTCAATCTTGCAACCTTACGGTTAACTAGTCCAATGCTCTAACCACCTGCCTCACGAGGAACCTGCTTGTTACGCGAATGCAGTAAGAAGCCAAGGTAAGTTGCTAGCTAGCATTAAACTTATCTTATAAAAAAAAAACAATCAATCATAATCACTAGTTAACGACACATGGTTGATGATATTACTAGATATCTAGCGTGTCCTGCGTTGCATATAATCGATGCGGTGCGCTTTCGCGAAAAAGGACTGTCATTGCTCCAACGTGTACCTAGCCATCCATATCAATGCCTTTCTTAAAATCAATACAACGAAGTATATATTTTTAATCCGTCATATTTAGCTGAAAGAAATCCAGGTTAGCAGGCAATATTAACCAGGTCAAATTGTGTCACTTCTCTTGCGTTCATTGCACGCAGAGTCAGGGTATATGCAACAGTTTGGGCTGCCTGGCTCATTGCGAACTAATTTGCCAGAATTTTACGTAATTATGACATTGAAGGTTGTGCAATGTAACAGTAATATTTAGCCTTAGGGATGCCATCCGTTAGATAAAATACGGAACGGTTCCATATTTTACTGAAAGAATAAACGTTTTGTTTTCGAAATGATAGTTTCCGGATTCTACCATATTAATGACCTAAGGCTCGTATTTCTGTGTGTTATGTTATAATTAAGTATATGATTTGATAGAGCAGTCTGACTGAGCGATGGTAGGCACCAGCAGGCTCGTAAGCATTCATTCAAACAGCACTTTCGTGCGTTTTGCCAGCAGCTCTTCGCAATGCTTCAAGCAATAGTCCAAGGTATATGAAATACAAATGGTATAGAGAGAAATAGTCATAATTCCTACAATAAGTACAACCTAAAACTTCTTACTTGGGAATATTGAAGACTCATGTTAAAAGGAACCACCAGCTTTCTGATGTTCTGAGCAAGGAACTTAAACGTTAGCTTTCTTCCATGGCACATATTGCACTTTTACTTTCTTCTCCAACACTTTGTTTTTGCATTATTTAAACCAAATTGAACATGTTTATTTATTTGAGGCTAAATTGATTTTATTTATGTATTAAGTTAAAATAAGTGTTCATTCAGTATTGTTGTAATTGTCATAATTACAAATGAAAAAAAAAATTGGCCTATTAATCGGTATCGGCTTTGTTTGGTCCTCCAATAATCGGTATCGGCGTTGAAAAATCATAATCGGTAGGCTTGGAATTTTTTAAACATTTTTTTTGGGGGCCTGGTAACATAACTGATGTGTTGTGCATTTGATTTCCACAAACGAAGGGAAAGGATCATAAGAGAAGAGCACATAGATGCAAGAAGGAATACAACGTGGCTGCTATGAAAGTGAACTGTGTTTACGTGTGCTCAAGGGTGTATTCATTCTGGTGATTCTGTTGGGGGGAAAAGAAAAAATTAATCTTAAATGGAAGTGAATGAAATGGTGTTAAATGGCCTGTATTTACTATGGCCGCACAATTAATCGAATTCACATTGAAATCGTAATATTGACGCTCAATATCCATATCGCATGCAATATTTTGAATTGCATCTCCATTTATTGTTTACTCTGTTTCTTCTCCTTGTGGCTGCTTCCCACACACACCAAGCTCCGCCCCCTGTCACTCAAAGAGTGTGGTTCCTCCTCCCTGCTGTTAAGATTCAATATAAATGTGCATGCTGTTCTGTTATGTCAAATGCGGTCAACTGATTGTTCCAAACTAGAACAATGCTGCTTTCCACTTTACTTCTTAATACAAGTCATTACATTTCTTTGATTCCAACAGTTCATCTAAGTGTTTTGCTTCATAATGTGTGTCAAATCGCAATATTTGGTGAAAACAATTTGCAATTAGATTTTTTGGGGCCCATATTGTACAGCCATAGTATTCATCCTGAATGAACTCTGCTGGGATCATTGATTTACAATTACTGTCCTACTTGATATCATTGTCTGCTGGAGAGGGCTGCTGTATGAGTACATTGGGCTAAATCTGTTCTGAGCACATCTACAGGTCATCCACCCAGGTTTCTGGATGGTGTGTGTTAGGGGAGGCAGGGTCTCTGTGGGCCTCATTGATGCTGTTTTCCCTGGAACACTGTTTCCTGTTTGTGTGTTGTTGTGGAAGTGGAGGGTTATAACTCCATAAAGGGGGCTGTTTTCATCACAATACCCCCTCAGTTCTCAACTTCCAGATCTAAACATTCAGCACTTTTCTCTCACTGTCGTGTTTCTAGCAAGCGCAGCATGATTTAATTTATACAGAGTGTCACACATCTTGGCACAAATCATAAGCACATCTGAGCCCTATGGAATTCTTCTGACATTCAGGAATGAGTGGAGAATGGAACATTTCATCGTCAAATTCCTCTCCATTTGTTGACAGGCTGTGAGAGAGAGAAGGAAAGAGGGAGGGAGCTAGTGGTAGAAGGGAGGGTAGTGGAGAAGTTTTGGCGTGTGCGGGAACAATCTGGAGGGGGGGGCTGAGATGATGAAGGCCAGTGACAGGATAAAGCAGCAGAGGCCCAAGAAATGCAGCAGGACATAACACATAGCAGCTGGGGAGTCGTGTGTGTGTGTGCCCCTGGTGAAGGAAGTCTCCCCCGACCCTTATAAGGCCTGCAGAGAATGCTTGTCCTGTTGTTCTTTTAGTCCCCCTTTCGTGACTGCCTCACTACTATACGCCAGCCAGCTCTGTCTGCCCCCACTGCCTCACTACTATACGCCAGCCAGCTCTGTCTGTCCCCACTGCCTCGCTACTATACGCCAGCCAGCTCTGTGTGTCCCCACTGCCTCACTACTATACGCCAGCCAGCTCTGTCTGTCCCCACTGCCTCGCTACTATACGCCAGCCAGCTCAGTCTGTCCCCACTGCCTCACTACTATACGCCAGCCAGCTCTGTGTGTCCCCACTACCTCACTACTATACGCCAGCCAGCTCTGTCTGCCCCCACTGCCTCACTACTATACGCCAGCCAGCTCAGTCTGTCCCCACTGCCTCACTACTATACGCCAGCCAGCTCTGTCTGCCCCCACTGCCTCACTACTATACGCCAGCCAGCTCTGTCTGCCCCCACTGCCTCACTACTATACGCCAGCCAGCTCAGTCTGTCCCCACTGCCTCGCTACTATACGCCAGCCAGCTCTGTGTGTCCCCACTACCTCACTACTATACGCCAGCCAGCTCTGTCTGCCCCCACTGCCTCACTACTATACGCCAGCCAGCTCAGTCTGTCCCCACTGCCTCACTACTATATGCCAGCCAGCTCAGTCTGTCCCCACTGCCTCACTACTATACGCCAGCCATCTCAGTCTGTCCCCACTGCCTCACTACTATACGCCAGCCAGCTCTGTCTGCCCCCACTGCCTCACTACTATACGCCAGCCATCTCAGTCTGTCCCCACTGCCTCACTACTATACCAAATC
The DNA here is from genome assembly GCF_013265735.2 of Oncorhynchus mykiss. Lineage (NCBI taxonomy): Eukaryota > Metazoa > Chordata > Actinopteri > Salmoniformes > Salmonidae > Oncorhynchus > Oncorhynchus mykiss. The sequence goes on from NC_048591.1 coordinate 33,173,998, forward strand.
AAATTTTAGTAGTCACGTGCGCTGAATACAACTGGTGTTGACCTTACAGTGAAATGCTTACTTACGAGCCCTTAACCAACAATGCCGTTAAAAAAAATACATAAGAAATAAAAGTAACAAGTAATTAAAGAGCAGCAGTAAAATGACAATAGCGTGACTATATACATGGGGGTACCGGTTAGTTGAGGTAATTGAGGAAATATGTACATGTAGGTAGCGTTATTAAAGTGACTATGCATAGATGATAACAGAGTAGCAGCGGTGTAAGGGGGGGGGGGGGGGGATGCAAATAGTCTGGGTAGCCATTTTGAAAAGACGTTCAGGAGTCTTACGGCTTGGGGGTAGAAGCTGTTTAGAAGCCTCTTGGACCTAGACTTGGCGCTCCGGTGCCGCTTGCCGTGCGGTCGCTGAGAGACTAGTCTTTGACTAGGATGGCTGGAGTCTTTGACACATTTTAGGGCCTTCCTCTGACACCGCCTGGTATTAGAGGTCCTGGATGTCAGGAAGCTTGGCCCCAGTGATGTACTGGGCCATTCGCACTATTTCCTGTAGTGTCTTGCGGTCGGAGGCCGAGCAGTTGCCATACCAGGCAGTGATGCAACCAGTCAGGATGGTGCAGCTGTAGAACCTTTTGAGGATCGGAGGACCCATGCCAAATCTTTTTAGTCTCCTGAGATGGAATAGGCATTGTCGTGCCCTCTTCTCAACTGTCTTGGTGTGCTTGGACCATGTTTGTTTGTTGATGTGGACACCAAGGAACTTGAAGCTCTCAACCTGCTCCACTGCAGCCCCGTCAATGAGAATGGAGGCGTGCTCGACCCTCTCTTTCCTGTAGTCCACAATCATCATCTTTGTCTTGATCACGTTGAGGGAGAGGCTGTTGTCCTGGCACCACACGGCCAGGTCTCTGACCTTCCTATAGGCTGTCTTGTCGTTGTTGGTGATCAGGCCTACCATACGCCGGCCAGCTCTCGGTCTGTCTCCACTGCCTCTCTACCATATGCCGGCCAGCTCTCGGTCTGTCTCCACTGCCTCTCTACCATACGCCGGCCAGCTCTCGGTCTGTCTCCACTGCCTCTCCACCATACGCCGGCCAGCTCTCGGTCTGTCTCCACTGCCTCTCTACCATACGCTGGCCAGCTCTCGGTCTGTCTCCACTGCCTCTCTACCATACGCCGGCCAGCTCTCGGTCTGTCTCCACTGCCTCTCTACTATACGCCGGCCAGCTCTCGGTCTGTCTCCACTGCCTCTCTACCATACGCCGGCCAGCTCTCGGTCTGTCTCCACTGCCTCTCTACCATACGCCGGCCAGCTCTCGGTCTGTCTCCACTGCCTCTCTACCATACGCCGGCCAGCTCTCGGTCTGTCTCCACTGCCTCTCTACCATACGCCGGCCAGCTCTCGGTCTGTCTCCACTGCCTCTCTACCATACGCCGGCCAGCTCTCGGTCTGTCTCCACTGCCTCTCTACCATACGCCGGCCAGCTCTCGGTCTGTCTCCACTGCCTCTCTACCATACGCCGGCCAGCTCTCGGTCTGTCTCCACTGCCTCTCTACCATACGCCGGCCAGCTCTCGGTCTGTCTCCACTGCCTCTCTACTATACGCCGGCCAGCTCTGTTTGTCCACATTTCTACTTCGCTTTCCTTTTCATGCACACATTCTCTGCCTGGGCTGGGTTCAGTATGAAAAAGAAAATGTGACATTTTCAGTTAAACAGTTCCTGTGAAGAAGGTTTTGGAGAAACATGTTGTTCAGTGCAAAGCGTTAAGCAACGTACCAAACGTTCAATCGGACTGAACGCATTAACCATGCTCTCTTGCCCCTCTGTCTGACTGTCATTGTCACTTATGGTTGTTAAGGTCATCGCGGGGATGCTGTCATGAGGTGTCACTCCTGTCCTGTCAGAGGCCAGTCAGGCCACTGTCCTAACATGTGTTTCTGTCAATGTGACTAAGGCAGAGTGGGACGGGTTGCCACTGCCAGCAGCACATCTCCTCTGTTGCTCTGTGACTGACTGCAGGGCAGGCTGAGTTCATATGAAGTTCCTGTTTCCTGGCTGGATGTTGACAGAATTTCACTATCAGTCATGATCATCTGTTTTCATCATTTCTCTGTTCTTTGCTCACAGCTGTGCATTGCTGCACTGCATTCCCCTGCCTACTGCCAAACTATGCTGTTTTAACTAGGTAGGCTTAGGCTTAAAGGCTCTTCATGCTTCTATAAGCCATTAGGCCAAGCAGGCACAGGGAGTTTTTGCTTACCTCTCAGTTACGAACAAGGCTATGCTGTAGGTAGCAGTATCTCATGTCATTTAGTACTGAGAATCCAGATAGGCCTACACCATTAGTCAGACAGAGAGTCCTGCTAGGCGCTTTCAGTTCTATACTGCTGTATATGACAGGGTTGGGTGGTCGTTGTTAAATGACCAGGGGTAGTAGTTTCCTCCTTGCTAGTAGTAAACGGTCCGTGGTGTGAAAGCAGTATGGTGTGATGTTATTCTGTCCTCAGTGATGACCATGGCTTCAGTCCTCTCCACTGGGCATGCAGGGAAGGCCGCTCCAGCGTGGTGGACATGCTCATCATGAGAGGGGCTCGCATCAACGTCATGAACAGAGGAGATGACACGCCCCTGCACCTGGCCTCCAGCCACGGCCACAGAGACATTGTGGGCAAGGTGGGGCTGAGTGGAGACACTGCACAAAAACGACTTACATACATTCCACACTGCACTTACTACACACACACAAACACTTGATGTCAATTATATCATTGGGTTGATACAGCTTCTCTTTAGGTTGATATAGCTTCAGCTATTAAAGGCCAGGAAGGAACTTAAGAAACCAGAGTTGATGGCTGCCCAACACCCCAACTCACTGCATGTTTAAGACTTGTCTGCTCTTGTTGCAGTGCTGACTGACATCAGTCGCAGTGCTGACAGTCGTTATGATTTGGTTTAATATTAGACATGTCACGATACCTCTGGAATGTGTGAGCAGACAGGAGATATCCTTTACCAGGCCTGCCATAGTTGGATTACTAGCATCACTGTATATAATCCAAACAGGATCTGGACAGCCTTTTGTTGTGTCTAATCTTGTGTTTTGGTCTCCTAGCTGATCCAGTGCAAAGCAGACACCAACACTGCCAATGAGCACGGCAACACACCATTGCATTACGCCTGCTTCTGGGGACAGGAGTTAGTGGCTGAGGTCAGTATGCCCCCTGGTGGCCTACTCTGGCTACTGTCTCTGTTTTCTGTGTGAACAACAGCTTTTGTACCACTAGAGTTACATTGATGTCTGTCTTCCTCAGGACCTGGTGACTAATGGAGCTCAGGTGAACATCTGTAATAAGTATGGAGAAACTCCTCTGGACAAAGCCAAACCTCACCTGCGTGAAGCCCTCCAAGGTATTCAACATCCCATTACTCTGCAATGTTGGCAAGAAAAAGGTGAATATTATCTGTGTGTTAGCCCTGTTACCTAATCAATGCGTGCTTTGTGTTCGCCCCCCTCTCAGAGAAAGCAGAGAAGTTGGGCCAGAGTTTGACCAAGGTCCCCTTCAAGGACACGTTCTGGAAAGGCACCACCAGAACTCGACCCCGTAAGTCCCACAGCCACAAAGCCATTTACTAGCAAGAAGAGAAGTGAATATCGGGTACAGTTTGTAGGAATGAATATCCAGTAAATGTCCCACTGAGGTCTCTGGTAGTCCCCAATGTGCCTGATGACATTTCCACTGCCTTTCAGTGTGCTAAATTGTGCAGAAATAGTAAGGCTTTTTGCCAGACCTCGGGCTTTAGCTATGCTCTTCAACTCTGTCCTCTGTGTGTCAATGCCTACAGGTAACGGCACGTTGAACAAAGCAGCGGGCATTGACTTCAAACAGCTCTCACTCCTGGCTAAGATCAATGAGAACCAGTCTGGAGAGGTATGGAGCTGTTGTTTCTACATAACTGTTGTTTTATCTGTTACTGATGTCCACAATAAGGCATGTTGCAAAGTGATCAATCTCACACCAGCATATGTTTTGTTTTGCATAGTTATACTGTATGTTGTCATATTGTGGAGGTTATGCTGGAACTTTGTCTCAACGCTTCTTTCTTCTTTAGTTGTGGCAAGGCCGCTGGCAGGGGAATGAGGTTGTGGTGAAAGTGTTGAAGGTTCGCGACTGGTCCACCAGAAAAAGCAGAGACTTCAATGAGGAGTATCCCAAACTCCGGTAATAACGGTTTACCCGCTTATTGTTCATTGTAGGTGTAATTTCTCATGTTGTGTGGATATCATGTCTGTCTTCCTCTTGTACCTTTTTTATTTATCGGATTGTCCCTCATATGTCCCATCCTATATGCATATTTGTCTGTCTCCTCCCCCTTGTCCCTCTTCCTCGGGCCCATCCCAGGATATTCTCCCACCCCAATGTGCTGCCCATGTTGGGAGCGTGTCAGTCTCCTCCCGCCCCTCACCCCATCATCATCACACACTGGATGCCCTATGGCTCCCTCTACAACGTGCTTCACGAGGGCACCAGTGAGTACCACATTAACCTGCACTGTACTAAAGACTTCCAATAAGGTCATTGATTCATAGAATATTCCTGGACGTCTTTTGGAAGTGCAGGCTTAAGTATTGGAAAAGAGAGTAATTAATATTACTGTACTAGTTACTAGAGAAGGAGTACAATGTTACAGCTGTTGCTGACGTGTGAAAATGACTGACATGGCTCTGTTGTCTTCTGTCAGACTTTGTGGTTGACCAGACACAGGCGGTGAAGTTTGCTTTGGACATTGCCTGTGGGATGGCCTTCCTCCACACGCTCGAGCCCATGATCTCGCGGCACTCTCTCAACAGCAAGAGTGTCATGGTGAGAGATGGACTCACATTAATATCACATATTCACTACAGTGATGTACTGTAGTTGTCATGTGTTTCACTCATGCTTCTTATGCCTTGGTGGATGACTGACTTTGTGTTCGAAACCCACTGTTATAATGCCCTGATATTCCTTGACAGATCGACGAGGACATGACAGCCAGGATCAGCATGTCAGACGTCAAGTTCTCCTTCCAGTGTCCTGGCAGGATGTACTCCCCAGCATGGGTAGCCCCTGAAGGTACATTACACACTCAGCAACTTTTTCTCTGCTTACCGCTTTTTACCGTTGAGAATGTAAATATTTGCTTTATGTAACTATAAGGCATACAACTCCTACAGCTATGAACGTGTGTGTGATCCTCTTTCTCTCTCTGTCCTGTGCCCATGCAGCCCTACAGAAGAAGCCTGAGGAGATCAACCGGCGGTCAGCAGACATGTGGAGCTTTGCTGTGTTGCTGTGGGAGCTGGTGACCAGGGAGGTGCCCTTCGCTGACCTCTCCAACATGGAGATTGGCATGAAGGTGAGACCGCTGGAGCTCAGGGTGCTGGAAGTTATAGAATTTGTTACAACAGGAATCTCAAAACACATGTCTCAGTTTAGTCTTGTCCTTCCCAGTGTCTCTGACATCTCTGTTCTGCCCTCAGGTGGCCCTGGAAGGCCTACGACCCACAATTCCTCCGGGCATCTCACCCCACATCTGCAAGCTCATGAAGATCTGTATGAACGAAGATCCAGCCAAGAGGCCTAAATTTGACATGATCGTACCCATCCTAGAGAAAATGCAGGACAAGTGAACTGCTTTTTTGCTCTGCCTTGAGCAGAGCAAAACCCCAGATATCATCCAGAGATGTGGTGCTTACCAGTGTTGCCTTAGACCTACTCTCACTACTTACCGCTGCCCTCAATGTCACTAACTTAAGCCTCTGAAACCGGCGACAGTCACTTATTCTATTCTTCATTATGATTTTTACTTGACTTATCAAGACATGTTTTTATCAGTACTTTCATCTACGTCACTGTCTTATCGCGTCCATGCTGGAGCTAAGAACTGACACTTACGACTTGTGTTCTAATCATGTGGACTGAGTACAAGCCTCTGTGACTGAATAACCTGTGGAGGTCAGGATGACAATCTGTCTTTCGCACTGCTTCCTTTCTTTACCTTTGGAGGTGGTCTCACTAACTAGGGGTCAGACGCTGTAAAGTGACTTGCAACCTATTATTCCTGATAATGAAAGCTCTTACGAAAACAACACGTTGCTGTATTATCCTGAAGCTTGTCTTGTGGAACTGAGTGTGTACTATTTGGCTTGTTTCCTTTATTGTTTCAAGTGCAAGTAGTATGTATGCAAACAGGGTTATAGGACTGCTCCTGCTGTTAGACTATTTATCCAACAAAGCATTTCCATGTCAGTATTCTTCAGGAAGTGCAGGGGAATGAGCGGAACCACTTTTTACACGTGAGCTACTTTGTGTTAATTGTTCATCTTTGATTCCAATGGATGTTGAAAGAGGGAACTACCCTCTGAGTGGGAAGTCAGAAGTACAGTATCTGACTTTATAAGGCATCCGCATACTAGGTTTGGTTTGATCCTAGCATAACTTGGTTAGGCGACGGGAATGTCTGTGCCTTGCATACTTCATTAAGACATTTGCTTGAAAAACGAGAAAGAAGTGTCAATATTACTTTAGCCCGCATCAGAAGCCGTACAACACAGCCATAATACTTCCTCAAAATTGCCTGAATTAATCTAACATAAATCAAGGAATCTGTAATCAATATTGAC